>NC_056734.1:199112-204112 GCF_019279795.1 Protopterus annectens | reverse complement strand
GCAGGCAGAATGAGTGGAGTAGGGGAGGGACGTTGCTTTTGAGCACAGCGGTGGGGCATTGAGGAGTCCAGATACATGGTCTGGCTCCTAGTTCACCATCATGAGGCCCAACTCATGCAGGGCCAGGTCTCATGGGGAGCATACAGGGCGGAGGCATGGGACCAGTTGGCTCATGATCTCACTAGTGCTACTGGGATTCCACATACTGGTGAGCAGGTCCGTCACCACCATGCGGACCTGAAGCGACGTAAAGAAGACCAGTTGACCCAATGGATCCAGGAGGCCCGGGATATGCCCAATGCCACACTACTGAGTAAGTTACATTTTACTTATGTATGTAAAGAATTCAACTAGCTGATACCATGGAGATGTGTATTCCAATATTACTTGTTTTGTATTACAGCTGCAGGTGTCCGCTCTGCGAATCGCAGGGCACATGACCACAGGCTGGTGCGGCTGCACCACCATGCAGGTTAGTAACCCCACCTAGTACTTGTAAATAAATATTATAGTGTAGCACGTAGCAAAACACTGCAGTGTATTGATTAAAAGTAATAGAATGTGCAAGCAACAAGTGAAAGTCTGCAGGTATGGCTGCAACAAGTTCATCAGTATGCAAGTAAAACTGGAAATATATTTGATAGAAATAAATAGTTCTGTAATACAGATGTCCCACCATTAATTAAATGTAGTATAACCTGCAGTAGTCTCAAGAGTACAGCTTCAGAAGCTGAGTTAATCACATGTGAGATATATCCCCTGTTGAAATGCTGAATCATGCCAGAAGTCAGGCTGCTGGAAAGTGTTTGAATCACCACAGGTCTAATATGTGAACAAAGCCTAGAAGTACCAACCTGAACTGTGAAATAGCAGGATGTGTGAGAGTGACAGAAAGGGTCATGTATCAATAAATAAAGAAGTAATAACTCCTGAATATATACGCCTCAGTGTGGTTCTACAGAACTAAATGCATGTGGGAATTAAAAATTAACATCCCAAACTGATTTCAGTGTGTCTGAATCTTGAATGTTTAAGCCAAAACCTGTATATGGTGATGACAGTCAACAATGTTCAGATAGAATGAATGATTGTCTGACATACTAAACATCCATAGTTGTCCCCTGCCCTGTCATCAAAGTGCAGCAGGATGATGTATCTGATCAAATTCAAAATAACTAGGATAGTGATGTATCTGTAAGGTTCCCTATTCAGTAAAACACTGAAGCCCTGAAGTCAAAATCCTGAAAACGCTATAGACTGAAAATGCAAAATCTCGAAATTTTAAAATCCTGAAAGTCAAAATCCCGAAAACACAAATAATGCTAATATGTCACTAAGACACATCTCTACCAGCATTTTTATTTCTTCTAACTAGATTCTAATCCTGCTCTCTACTATTAAGCTAACCTAACTCATACTAAACACTTCTTATCTTTGTCACTATTGCATACATGCCTAACCTTCTTCCCTAACTCACTTAAGCACTAACCTAACATAAAATAACCTTTGCCACCTCACAGTTATACGCTGACCTAACACCACAGGGCTAACAATAGCAAAGCTACAATAGCGTCAGTATGTCCATTTTGTGTTTGGGTTTTGACTTTCCAGGATTTGCACTGATTTTGCATTTTCAGTCCCTATAGTTTTTTGGGATTTTGACATGACTTATAGTGTTTCAGGCTTCTAATAGGGAACCATCTGTAACAGGTCTAGCATGGCAGTCAATTAAAAATCATTTGGAAACTATCACCCACAAGTTAATTGTGTTTCTATTACAAATGTATATTAATGTATAATTTATGAATGTGTCATCATTTTCTTTCTCCACCCCACCCTATAATTGCAAATTAAAAAACTCACTAAATATTGGTATGTGAACATTTCATTAACCATGGACATTTGTCCTGTTGTTTCAAAAATATATGCATGTCTGTTGTTGCATGTGCCCTGTTCATACCTGCAAACCTGATGGCCTGTTGCCATTAACCAACCCTGCATGTTGTTTGATTGTGTATTTCTGTTCAAATAATGCATGTGATACTGATATGCCTGTTGTTCAATGGTGTTAATATCTGGGTGTTTGTTTAATGGGAATACCAATGCATGCTGTTATAACTAATTTGAATGGAATAAAATGCTACTAACCCAAACTAACATAACATACTCACAAACCTAGAACGCTTGGGAAGGCGGGTCCCAGCGGACCCACCTCTCCCACCTCATCTGGCGACTGCACCTGGCACTAGTGCCCAGGCCGGACCCTCCTCCGGTGGCCCTGTGCCACCTTCGGGTGGAAGCGCTGCAGGGGATGGGGCCTGTACCCCCTCTGCAAGCGTGGCGGGAGCCGGTCCACTCACCCTCCAAGGTGTCCGGTCTGTGGTGCGAAGGGAGATTCAAGACTCTGTTCTTGGGCCCCTACGCCAGCTTGAGGCCCAGGTGGCACGGCTTACGGGCATGCCCGTTGTTCCGCCTGCACAGCCCCCAGCACAGCCCTGTCTTGGGCTGTGAAGGAACAGTGGCAACTGCCTATGGGTGGGGATATCAGTTCCACTGTTGCCATCTGTGGGCTCATGTGCCCTGGATATCCCAACCTCCGTCCCCGTCAATTGTGTAACCCCCCCACATGTGTCATACACCGCCCCTGTATGCGTCTTGTCTGTCTTGTCTGTTAACCTACCCAACCTACCTCCCCAGCTATACTGACTACCTTCACCTGACATACCACTCTCACCTGAAAAAAAGGGCACTCTGTACCCACAAAAAAATTATGCCCCATACATAGCTGTCCATGTTGCACACATGTCGGCTGGACATTGAAACTGTTAATTACAATTGGCTGTACAACAGGTATTAATGTTGTCCTGACACCTCTTGCAGGGATGGAAGGTTTCAAATGTCACACCAAATTACATGCAAATGCACAGCTGTTGCTGAGAAGGACATGGGCAGCTATGGGCCTCACCTACATCCTTCCTGCAAATCCCAAGCTTGTTTTCCTACTGTCTTACCCTCTTTTTGACCCCTTTTTCACCACTTTCCTGTCACCCCTTTTTCTTTTCTTTCAAAGAAAATAGCACGGGTGTGCGCTTGTGTCTTGTGAGCTAAGCATGTCCATGCGTGAGCTCCGTGCAAACGAGCGCAGACCTGGTTTTAAGTGCTTAAAAGTGCCTTTGGCACTTTTGATTGACAGGTCCTGTACTCATTTCGAAACAAAAATAAATTCCCACTGCCAGTCTTGAACCCAGGACCTTGGTAACACTAGTCTGTATGACCTACCACTAAGCCATAACTCTCATACAAGAATATAGTGCTAAAATAAATATAACATGTAATAGTAGGAATCAATATACAGGCAATATAGGATGTGTAGTACCCAAAGCATGTCAGGTAGATATTTAATGCCCGAATTACTGGATTCCCATACTAGTTTAGTGTCAACAGAAACAGCCCTGCTAATTGTTAGCTTGTACATAATAATGTAAGGTAATGTACATATATGAAAGTATTATATGTACACACACACACATATATATATATATATATATATATATATATATATATATATATATATTAATACATATGAAATATAGTGGTAGGTGTCAGTATTCATACACACTCACTACCGGAAACAGTGAAGATAAATGAAGCAAACAGAATCTACAACACAGCCTGACTCCTGTGAGACTTACTAACCCTTTTAACTGCGTAAAGGTGCCTTCAGCACTTTAATTGACAGGTCCTGTACTCATTTTGAAAGAAAAATAAAGTCCCACTGTCAGTCTTGAACCCAGGACCTTGGTAACACTAGTCTGTATGACCTACCACTAAGCGATGACTTTCATACATGAACATAGTGCTAAAATAAATATAACATGTAATAGTAGGAATCAATATAAAGGCAATATAGGATGTGTAGTACCCAAAGCATGTCAGGTAGATTTTTAATGCCCGAATTACTGGACTCCCATACTAGTTTAGTGTTAACAGAAACAGCCCTGCTAATTGTTAGCTTGTACATAATAATGTAAGGTAATGTACATATATGAAAGTATGTATATGTACACATACATATATATATATATATATATATATATATATATATATATATATTAATACATATGAAATATAGTGGTAGGTGTCAGTATTCATACACACTCACTACAGGAAACAGTGAAGATAAATGTAGCAACCAGAATCTGCAACACAGCCTGACTCCTGTGAGACTTACTAACCCTTTTAACTGAACTGAAGAAATGCTTGAAACCACCACGAAAATAAAATAAAATAGATTTATTGTTGAACAGAAACAAGCGCTTTCACGCAATATAAATTGCGCTTCCTCAGGTTACAAATTACAAGAAAAAAATGAACATCTTTTATAGTAAAACCTTATTTTCAATTATGCAATTAAATCAAGCATAAATTAATTAGTACATCATTGCATAATTAGTAAAGAATTCAGCAGCAGTATAGCAACGATCAGGCTAGTTTTCAGCCAGGAACCTGAAAGCCACTTGAAAAAGCACAGTTAAAATTTTTAAAACCTGGTAATGTTTATATAGATATATAGCTTTACATTGAATAGAGCTTCAAAGAACAAACCATCATCAAATATTAGCAGCTTACCATAATGGTATCTATAAATTGCGTTAATCATTTTAGGAAACCATGCCCATATTTGGAGAACTCATACTGAGCTTGTCGCCATTAATTAAATTGCATAAAACACTTAGCTAATTTATAATTAATAAACGTATCATCCGTATTCCATTCCTAAGGAAATGCTGCCCATATAAGGCAAGCAGTAAATCCAAGGTATTGCTTATATAAAGCGCAATCTCATATAGCGCATCAAAAACAAAACGATATTAAATAAATAACTTCTTTCTTCTATGATGCTAACAAGCACATAGTCCTAGTATTAGGTGCCACAAAAAAAAGTAATATTAGATATATAGCTTATTTCTTTTATAAACTAATAAGCACATATGAATTGG
>NC_056734.1:82500-198612 GCF_019279795.1 Protopterus annectens | reverse complement strand
TCTGTTTCTTAGTCATGGGGGCCTGTCCTGGTGAATGCTGTACAGGTTTCTTGACTTTTAATGGAGTTTTAGACTTAGCATAAGATTTAATAGTTAGTGTAGTCTGTTTGAATACACCTTCTGTAGCTGAGGGCTGTTCAACTGCTCCGGATCCCTCTGCAGGCATAGTCTCGGTAGGGCCTAAAGGTAAAGTATCCTGAGGCCCAGCCATCTCCGCGTGGTAGTCGGAGGCAGCCTGTGGGTCTAAATCGCCGGTCATCAGGGGCTGCAAAGGCGCCTCGCTGAAAACCGGAGATCTGACGACTGGCCTAGCAGAGGCCTCGTCAGGTCTAGGTCTGGGTCTGGGATGCCTGTTTTTATCTTTGCGCTTCTTATGTATTCCGGTCGTCGGTTGCTCTGACAGCATGGTGTAATTAAAATTTCTAGCAAAGTAATGTCGGACAAAATCAAACCGATGTTTAATAGTGCGCTTGTTAAACCTAGCACAAAACCAACAACCAGTGACGTCGTGGTCTGGGCCTAGGCATGGAATACAGTAAGAGTGAAAATCCTTATGAGGTATTTGCTTCCCACAGAAATACAATTGTTAACTTTTACTGACATCGGTCTGAGGCAAGAAAAAGTTTCCCCAATGGGGTACTTAGCTTTATAGAAGACTTCAGTTCTGAAATTCGGATTGAAAATCTCAGGAGTCGGCCGACCGGCACTTGCGAACTGCTTCTGCTTCTGCTTCGGGCACCGCGCGGCAAGAAAGACTGAAGAAAATGGTGTCGGCTGCATCTTATATACCCCTGGCGCTCTGACGTCAGGGAAGAGGCGACAGCAACCGACGCTGGACCAAGACTTTGGAACTCTGGCCAACTGCAGGACCGCCTGACGGCAGATAACCCAAGTGTAATGACTGCAGCAGTGTAACACTATGAACATCTGCTCATAGCTGCAGTCTTGTTTACTGCTTTTCGTTCTCTTTTTATCCCAAAAAAGTTGGAAGCACTGCATTCGTTAAAACCTGTTTGCTGTACTGGCAGGTATAAAGATAATTTGCAACAAATGTGTCTTTTAGGTGAATACCAATGTGTAATTTCTATGCCCTTCCAGCAGTCTTATTGGTATTTATAGACATTTTATAGAAATTTGTGATTTTGTCAAGGATACTTAGCGAAGTACTGTGTGTCTGTAGGGTTACCACCTGTCCCACTTTGCAAGGGACAGTCCCTCTTTGGGCATTTCTGTCCTGCAGACAATTTGTAAAAATCGCAAATGTCCTGAGATTTTAAGGCAAAAGTATTTCTCTACAGTTGATGTTGTAGTTACATAAAACAGTGATTCTGTATCTGAACCCCTTAAATGTTATAAGAAACAGAATAAACTAAAACATTACAAGAATAAGCTTTTATCGAGGCCAAAAAGTGAAGTTCTGTTCTTCATACTGGCTGGGGGTATGTTTCAACCTGAAATATCTGACGTTTGTACCAAAAAAGTCCCACTGTAGGCATTTGAAAAGGTGGCAACCCTATGTGTCTGAACAGGTGTTGTGGTAAATTGTTGGCATTGTGTAGAACAGAAGGATGATAATGGAAGTGCAGCTTCCTTATGGCTATATTGAAGTGCTTACTGAAATATGAAACCACTATGTGGTTTGCTAATGATCTTTAGAATCTTTTTAACTTCTATAGGGGTAAGTATAAAAAGTACAGTTGTGTACTCTTACCATAAATGTAGATGTTCGAGTGTGTTCACTGTTGCAGTCATCACTGTAGGGTTCTTCCTGCCAGCAGCAGCCCCCGATCTGCCAGAATCCCAAAGTCTGGATCAGGCGCCAGCTGAGGTCGCATTTATCCTGACGTCAATGCGCCGGAAGGTATAAAGACCTCAGCTGACGCCATATCCCCAGTTTTTCTTGCCCCATTTGTCAGGTGCCCAGAAAGAAAAGGCTAAAAAAAAAGAAGCCATGCCCAAAACCTCATCAGCCAAAATACCTCATAAGAGACAATACTCAAGGAAAAAACAAAAGAGGGGATAGGAGGGAGGGTAACCTGGACTGCAACAGTGAACACACTCGAACATCTACATTTATGTTAAGAGTACACAACTGTACTATGTCCTTCATGGTTCACTGTTGCAGTCATCACTGTAGGGTTGAGTCCCAAAGCTAAGAAAGGGTGGCTGGAGGAGAAACAGAGGGAGCTGTCACAACCTTGCAAAACCTGCCCTGGATTTAGAATAGAGAGGGAGGTTGTAATGCTTAGAAAAAGTATGTACAGAACTCCAAGTAGCAGCTTCCAAAATATCCTTGGTAGGAACCCCACAAAGAAAAGCTGCTGAAGTAGCAGTAGCCTGGGTAGAATGAGTCCTAACATTAACAGGAACCGGATTGCCATGATAAGAGTAACAGAACTTGATGCAATGGGCAATCCACTTGGAAATAGTTTGCTTAGTGATTGCTTTCCCCTGAACAGCAGTAGCATAAGCTACAAACAACTAATCAGATTTCCGGAATATCTTGGTCCTGTCCAGGTATAAACGAAGCTGCCTGTGCACATCTAAAGAGTGCAAAAGACTTTCTTCCTCACTTTGAGGATTTGGATAAAAGGTAGGCAAATGAATAGACTGATTCAAGGCCACCGCCGAAACCACCTTGGGCATAAATGTGGGATTAGTCCATAGATATACCCTGTCCTGATGAAAAATAAGGAAGGGTTCCACAGCCATGAGTGCTTGCAATTCCGAAATTCTTCTAGCAGAGGTAATAGCTAAAAGAAAAGCAGTTTTCCAAGACAAAAATTTTAAATCCGTGGAAGCTGCAGGTTCAAAAGGAGACAAAGTTAATTTCTCCAAAACATAGTTAAGATCCCAAGTGTGAACAGGAGCCCTCACAGGGGGCCGAATATTCTTAGCCCCTCTAAGAATTTGTTTAAGTAATGGATGAGAAAAAATCGGAGGATCCGTATCGTAATGTGCAGAAATAGCAGAAGCATGAAGCTTAACAGATGAAAAAGATAAGCCCGTATGTAACAACTCTGTCTGATACTGTAAAATCAGAGGAATGTTCAGAACAGCAGAATCACCACCCTGGACTTGACTCCAGGAGCAAAATCTTTTCCATTTTCCCGCATAAGATTTTCTAGTGCTGGGCCGTCTAGTTTCAAGGATTACATCCAGTACCTGTTTGGAAAGGGCAGAGGTGTTTACAGACCCTGGATCCACCAGGCAGCTAGATGCAGAGTCTTGACATGACTGTGCAGTATCCAGCCGCCCTGTTGAGACAGATAAGGGATTTGAGGCAGAATCCAGGGAGGCTCCTGAACCAAGTTCATCAGAGTGGAATACCAGAATTGCCGAGGTCAACTGGGAGCCAGTAAAATCATTTGCGGTCTGTCCTGTTTTATCTTCAGAAGTACCCGAGGTGGAAGAGGAAAAGGAGGAAAAGTATATACTGAGAGGTGTTTCCAACTGAATGAGAGGGCATCCACTTTCCATGCTAGTTTGTGTTAGGTCCTTGTGCAGAATGTTGGAAGTTGATGATTCTGAGGGGATGCAAAGAGATCTATGTTCGGACATCCCCAAGCCTTTATAATCCTCCTGAATATCCGAACATCCAACATCCATTCGTGTGGATCTGAAATATGCCTGCTCAATGTGTCTGCCATAGTGTTGTCTTTCCCTGGCAGGAATTGCACCTGTAAGTCAACCCTGCAGGTCAGAGCAGTGTACCAGAGATTCATGGCTAATCTGCACAGGGGGTAAGAGTGAGAGCCCCCCTGTTTGTTTATGTACCACATCACTGTAGTGTTGTCTGTCTGTATCAACAATTGTCCTGGTAGACGAAGGTCCCTGAAGGCTATCAGGGCATTCTGTACAGCTAGCATTTCCTTCAAATTTATGTGCATGTGTGTTTGCTCCTTTGTCCAAACACCCTGAAGACATTTCCCATGCATGTGGGCTCCCCAGGCATAATCTGAAGCATCCGCCGTCAGAACTTGGTTGGTCGGCGGAGGACAAAAAGGCTTCCCCTTGTTCTGTAGATAGGCTTCGGCCCACCAAAGAAACTCTTGCTGGAGACAAGGCAGAATCGTGACCACTGTTTCCAAACTGTGGTAATGCTGAGACCAGACACTCTTGAGGTACCACTGCAGTTTCCTCATATGCAGCCTTGCATATGGTATTAGCAGAATGCAGGAGGCCATGTAACCCAAAGCCTGCAGAATTTTTCTTGCAGCCAGCTGTTTCATTGAAGCCAGGTGTCGGAAAAAAGAAGCCAGTTGCACTTTTTTGTCTGGTGTCAAGGAAGCCATCTGGGTGGAAGTACTCAGAAGAGCGCCCAGGAAAGTAATCCATTGTGTGGGTACCAGATTTGATTTCTTTAGATTCACTGTGAAACCAAGGCACTGAAGAAGATGCTGCACAAAAGCCAGATGCCAGAGTAGAGTGTCTTTGTCGTCCGCTTGAATAAGACAGTCATCCAGATAAGGGTATATTTGAATCCCCTTCTGTCTGCAAAACGCCATTACTGGTGCCAGGCACTTCATAAAGACCCTGGGCGCAGTAGATAAGCCAAAGGACAGCAGAGAGAACTGGTAATGTTTCGAGCCCGCTTTGAAACGTAGATACCTTCTGCACTCCTGCCTTATAGGAATATGCAGGTAAGCTTCTTTTAAGTCCAAAGTCACCATCCAAGCGTTCTTACCCAACATAGGCAGAAGCTGCTGCAGAGTGAGCATCTTGAATTTTGGTATATCTAGGAAGGTGTTTAGCACAGAAAGGTCCAGGACTGGTCTCCATGAATTTTCCTTCCTGGGAACCAGGAAAAGTCTGGAATAAAAACCCTGCCCTATTTCTAAATCTGGTACCAATTCTATGGCCCCATAGCCAGGTGGGACTGAACCTGCCATTGTGCCTCTGCCCACTGATGATTTGGCAGGTCTGGCCAACCGTTCGGTTTTGGCAAGGTGTGGAAATGAAATCTGTAACCTCTTGAGACTTTGTCCAGAACCCATTTGTCCTGGGTTATGTGGCTCCAATTCTGATAAAAAAAAGAAATCCTTCCCCCCAAAGGAGCTTCCAAAGGAGCTTCCAGGAGAGGAGCCCCAGGAACCAGAAAGGGAGAGTCATAAAGACTGTTTTCGGTAGGGTTGAGACTTATCTTCACCTCCCTTGGGAGAGGGGGCACTCCAATGCCTATTACTAAAATGGGACTGTGCCTGTCCCCTACCTCTAGAACACCTGAATCTGCCTCTCTGAGACCTGTCCGAGCCTGGAAAGGACCAAGTTTTAGTTGGCCAGTGTCTGCTAAATCTAGGAGACTGCACCTGTAAAAAATCCTTAATCGTCTGCATAGATTTGGCTTTGTCTTCCATTTTCTTCAATACCTCTTCAGCTTTGTACCCAAATAGAACATCGTGCTGCAAAGGGGCATCCAAAAGTTTGGCTTTAACCTGATCCGGCAAGCTTTGATCTTTTAACCAAGCATGTTTTCTAATAACAGTGCCAGTTGTTGCAGCCCTACAAGAAGCTTCCAAAGAATCAAAACCACAATGCAGGGTATGTTTACCCACTTGTTCAATAGCATGCAATAAATCTAGTAACTCCTGATTTATCCACACCAATAGACACAGCTGACATCTTTTGTTGAAATACAGACAAAAGGTATTGCTGATACTTCAGCATATGAAATTGACAGTTCAAAGCCCTAATAGACAATGTAGCAGAAGTATAAACCTTTTTACCCCATCTCTCCAAAGCCCTAGACTCTCGGTCAAAGGGAATAGGATTTTTAGCAGAGGCCGCTTTAACACCCTTAGGACCCTGAGAAATTGTTTCTAGATCAGGCAAAAGATTTTTAAAAAGAAATTTATGAGAATCTTGAACCCTACAATACCTATCTGTTTGGCCAGAGTAGGGGGAAAAGAATCAGGAGAGAGAGAAGCTTCCGAAAAAAACATCAACAATGTCCAATACAGGGGGAATAGCCAGAGGCTTATGCTGTGGGAGAAGAAAAAAATCCCTAAGCCTTTTCTTGGATTCAGAGAATTCCTGCCCTTCCCAGTGAAAATGCACCCTCATATCATGCAAAGTTTCACCAAAAGAATAATCCTCAGGAGGAGAGGCTGAAGGAAAGGAATCTCAGCATCAGAATCCTCATAAAGAGGAAAAGAATAATCTTGCTCAAGGGAAGCAGCAGAAGAAACAGAAATTTGGTCTGAAGAATCATAATCGGACTGTAATCTAGGCTTCGTGTCAGGAGGGGGATGAGAACCCCTGATCATACTTAAGAGATCTTCAGCCATCCTAAGCATCTGCCTCTGAGGTCTAGGACCCTGATCAAAAGGTGCCTGTGTTAGCCATTTCACTTTAGTTGGAGCCTTAGACTTTGACTTAGCATGTAAACCTGAATCCACATTTACAAGAAGCTGTGAAGGCTTAAGAACTCCCTCAGAAGCCTATACCTGCCTACCGGATCCAGACCCAACTGAGGGAGCAGTATCCGAAGGTCCAGTCCCTGGCAATTCCGAAGACCCCATCAGCTCCACACCGGAGTTGGTACAGGCAATTGGTTCAAAAGAGGCAGACAACAGGGGCTACAAAGGCGACTCACTGACGACCGTCGAACCAGCAACTGGCAATAACTGAGTAACATCCTTAGCTGTGGACCTCGGAGGCCTGTCCGCATCCCTGCACCTCTTACACACTCCAGAAGCCAGAAAAGAATATGAAGACATGTTATAATTAAACCTTTTACCAAAATAGTAAAAGGCAAGGTTATACCTACGCCTAATAGTATGCTGATTAAATCTAGCACAAAACACACAATTAGCAACGTTGTGGTCAGGACCCAGGCAAGGAATACAGTAAGAGTGAAAATCCCGGTGAGGTATTTGCTTCCCACAAGAAATACAATTATTAACTTTTTCTCACATCTGACTGGAGCAAGAAAAAGACCTCCCCAACGGGGTACTTATCTGTAAAAAGTGAGAAAATCCTGGGATTCAGATCCAAAAACAAACAGGAACAGGCCGCGCGGCATCAGTGAACTGCAAAGGGCACCACGCGGCAAGAAAGACTGGGGATATGGTGTCAGCTGAGGTCCTTATACCTTCTGGGCATTGACGTCAGGATAAATGCGGCCTCAGCTGGCGCCCGATCCAGACTTTGGGATTCTGGCCGATTGGGGGCTGCTGCTGGCAGGAAGAACCCTACAGTGATGACTGCAACAGTGAACCACGAAGGACATCAGCTCTAGTCACTGTCTCTAATTTTGTTTTACTGTTAGTGCTCAACAGGTTATTTTTTTTTTCAGTAAATATTCCCTGTTAATACAGAAGCCATGAGTGATGAATGAGATAACTGAAAGTCATTTCTTGGTGTTTTTTATTGTAATAACATACAGTTACTATGTATAGTATATGCTTCAGACAGTTTGTTTATGTAACAAAAAATAGTTTGTGTTAAGCCACTGATAATTTAAATAAATTCCTATTGATAAGGGACACTGTATGTGGCAAAAAGAATATTCTGCACAGCAACATTCACTACGCCAAATTACTCTCTCTCTGTCTGTTTTTTTTTTATTTCTATGCACTAGAAACAATATGTATATAAGCCAAATTAATACTGTCATGACACTGGCTGTGTTAGGTTATTGACAGTGTTTAACTATAGGTTTAATTTTTGTTTTGTGTCAGTTTTCGGTGTATTTAGAACTTCACGGTTTATATGCAGTGACGTGTAAGCAGAGGACAGCATTGTGCACAATGGGCTGTTTCAAAATGCATTTGTGTACATCTTGAGTTTTTTCAGTAACCTGGCACAGAACTTGCGCATTCTAAAATTACATTGCTTTTAAGTTGCTATTCATAGACACAAGTTTTGTGTGGCATGATCATTATTTTAATTATCTGTCTCTAAAGTTACATTGGCGTCATGGTTGAAAAATTGCATTACCTTTATCCACAACAAGAACATCACCTTGCCTCAAAGTGAAAGCTCATTCTACAAGGTCTATGGCAACTTCAGCAGCTTTCCATGCTAGGGTTTCACTCAATGACATTTTTGTTCAGCTGCAACTTGTGCCAAACCACATATTTTTTATCCTTCATTACAAATTCGATTTGGCCTCCAGAGGAAGAGCTTTTGGTTCCATAGAGTTCAGCAATGTCCTTCCACGAGGGCTGGCCAGGGATACAGGTAGCTGTGGACTCTGTCCCATCGGTAAGGAATAAATGAAGATCAACAACATCGATAAAGAAGTTGTCGTACTATAATGTTCCATCTGTGTTTTTGATCTTTGTTCAATCATTACTCCCCACCCTCTGTCCCCCTCCGGAGATTCCTGCTTTATCATATATATATATATATATATATATATATATATATATATATTTTTTTTTTTTTCCATTATTGTAGGTCTATTATGATTGAAGGTAGCCTCTACTTCTGTCTATCAACTTCCAAACTCAATCTGAGGTAACTCTAGCCAATATCCTACCCAGGATGCTCTGCTCAGAGTTTTTGGATGACGCAAGCTTGCTATGAGACTGGCTCTGGTCCAAGGACGGAACCGATAACCCATCAGTAATGAATGAAGATAAACAACACAGATGGGACGTGACAACTTCTTTTTTTGATCTTTGTTAGCCCAAAGTGCTGCACCTGCATGTGGCCAGAATGGATTCCTTGTGCAATTCGTATGAAGTTGCGTATATATGTACTGTATCTCAATTCTTTTTTGAGACCCATTGCTCCCTTTTTTGTAACTGTCTGGGTATCCTTCCACATTGCCTTTATTTCTGTATGCAAATCCTGGTATTTTATGACTGTTTCTCTGTATTTAAGACACTGTAATCACTGGGTATAGAAATTTCGGTGATCAGTATTTTTATCTTTTCATGGACTATTATTTTTGTTTTTTCTCTCTTTTTTTTTTTTTTTAAATTGTTCACAGTGGGTGATGCCATGTGATTATAAACTTCATCATTCTCTGTAACACTTTGTGGCTCATGTTGTTGATTAGGCAGTAGTTCCCCGGATCCTCCCTTGTGGAGTGGGATAGCTGCAGCTGGGCGACACTAAGTGGGCACGAAGCCTGAGGTGAGGCTATGATTAAACATGACACTTAGGTGAGGTGCCAGTTCATTTTGTAGTTCATGTAGTATACAGCGGGGGATGTCCTCTGGTCCCATGGATGCTGTATTCCTAGCTTTGGAGAGTGCAGTTTCTACCTCTGTGGCTGTGATTATCGGAATTTGGCAATCTTTTGGTATTGAGATGGGCCCTTTAGGGGGTGAGAGGGGGTTGAAGTTGGCACTAAATCGATCTGCCAGGATATTGGCAATATCCTTGGGATCAGTATATTTAATGCCATTCAGCTGTAACTCGGAGCAGATCTGAGCATTGCCATTTAGATTCTTGACATAACTATAGAATGCCTTGTGGTTGTGTTTGGAATCTTTGGGAATTTTATTTCCGTAACTAGCTTTTGAGGATTTTCTGAGGGATATCAGCTTCTTACTGAGGCTGGTGATGAGTTTTTTTGCATCCTGGGATTTTCCTCTTTTGCAACAGTTTCTTCCTTCTGTTGTATAGCTTGTTTATAGCAGGGGACCACCAGATTGGCTTCCTTTTTTTTTTTGAGAAGAGCATCCTGGTTCTATTTGTGATGCCACGATTCATGCACGAGTGGATGTGCTCATACAGTGCCTTAGTGCAGGATTCTGCAGCCGAACCTCCAGATCCCGTCTGCATGGGTGTTGTGAAGTTGTATAGTTGTCACAGAATGTGTATGACAGTGTGTTGGCAATTGCTGTTGGGTCAGTATGCGAGCTGCCATTGTGCATTATCTCAGAACAAAATCTGGGTATTCACATGGAGCCTCTTGATAATAGATATAGAAGTTTTTTTTTTATTGATTTTAGCGATGGCTGCAATTCAGGCGTCATTGCTGGCTTTTGAGGTTTCAATCAGGTTTTTCAACTCTGAGAAGGGATTTTTAGCACTCTATGGCCTACACCATGTTCTGCAGCAGTTTCTTTCTTGGGAGATTATGAATGTAAGGCCACCAACAGATTTGATCACTTTTATTGAGTATACATGCAAAACTTTTGTCAGAATATACAACAAAAGATAAGCAAAGTAAAATATAACTTGTCTGAATAATATATCAAATTGAAAGAATGAAATGGTGCAGCTAACCTAGGCTATGTATGTCGATGGCTGTGTAACATTTTGGGACAGAGATGCAATATGGAATGGTGAAAGCATAGTGGCTCAGAAATTATAAGTATGCAGCCATATCAAAGTAGCTGTTACTTGTTTTGCCAATGAGATGTCTGAGACAGAACTTCTATTTCCCCTGTTGTGGGATACAGGCTTAATTACAGATACCTTTTGTTAAATTGAAAGATAAAACGGAGTATGAGAGAAGTGTGGAAGAGGGAATGAATGATAAATACAGCCAGCTTCACAGGTAGATATATTCCCAGAATGATATTTTTTATGTAATCCTATTTCAGTTGAAAGCAACCCCCTGTGGTTTCTGAGTGAGGAATGCTTTCAGGTGCAGACAGTCTCCGGGACAATGTGGATTACACCAGTATGAGTCCTAGGTTGCCCTTACCAACTCTCATTATCATAAATTCAGTAGCTGATTTTATTCCAAAGTACTTAAACAGATTAAACAGGCATACATTTAACTGTTCTGCATACCACTGTGGTGCCGTCACAACAGGAGGTAGGTGTTTTTCTACTATGAGCTTCTGTGTGACAATGCAATCCACAGCAATGCTACTTTATGTCTCATATCAGACATGTGAAGAACAATGTAATCTCTAGTGGTCAGGTTAGAAAGGTATATTAACATAGACACATGTCGATTCCTCTGCAGTTCTCAAAAGTGCTAGGTTTTGACTGTCAACCATGTGCACCAACAACTTCAAGAATAATGGGAAGTGCAAGTCAGTAACACTGTCGGCTCAGAAACGACTGAAGAAAGATCTGGATGCGAAGCGTGGACAAACGCGTATTGCCATTGGCAGTCAATTTGATTGCTGGCTGGCTCTGAAGCAGCATCTGCAAGTAAAATCACATGAAGTGGCTCTGTTCCTGTTAGATATGTAAGGCTGCTGGACCGATTCAACATTGGCAATATTACTTATCTCACATGACATATTGAACTGTTTAGCTTTACTGTGTTGATGTTTGCTAGTGTCTGGAGACATTGTTATGAAGGCAACTTGTAACATGTAGTCCGATAACTTGTTACTAAGCAGGCCATACTCATTATCATAGTAAACTCATGGCCTTATTGTGATAGTGATTAGTTTCAGTATAAAACATAATCTTATGTCCAGCAAATTGTTGACTACAGGTGTTTTTTCAGCTGTAGTTTAAACAATTGCATAAAGTACATGCAAGTACTGCAATGTAAGCAAATACCTACATTTGATATAATGGACCATCACTAATAATGGAGTCCAGTCATCATTTCTCACATCACATGTCAGTGATTGCAGTTATGCATTTGATCATGACATTTTCACCATTATCATTATAGTTTCATTTGAATGGGTTATTCATGTGCTTGTTCACATCTGGTAGTACACTGCTGCACACTACCATTACTGGAGATCAGGTGTTAGACCTCTTGCAACTGAACTGAGCCTGCAGTAACACACACCAATATTAATATCCTGATTACACTTCAGAGTCATCGAATTCGTCCATGTGAATAACAAATGTATTATGATCACTTTCAGCAAACCTCCATATAGATCACACACAAGCTGAGAGTACATTGCAGCTATATGACCACATCTGGCACTCTGCCATCAGACAATTCTCATTCAATCATTGCAGCAAAGTTATCAGCCAGAAGCTTTCCCTGTGTTAGAGGACCAAAATGTGTACAAGAAGTTAGACCAAACTACTCGCAATATTTTGCACGCAAAACAGGGTACAGTTAGTGTGTTCTCTGGCAGTAGTGCACTTGTTGGTGCTGGACTCTTATCAGCCAAGTTCTGATATTTGCAAAAGGACTACACCATGTGCACACTACAACATCTTAATTAGACTTATCACTACATTGTTCCTCTCAAACAATTGGGTTAGGCACTATATAGCACATAGTGTTGACAGAAACTCACACAGCACAAAGTATGCCGTAATAATGCATGATTCGACTGAATTATATTTGCATGGAAAAAGAGTATTACTTGCATGGAAAAAGAGTATAGAAGTGATATCAAGTCGAGTCAATCGATTATATGATGCCACGCTATCAACTAACTTGATTGCAGGTATAACAAGCAATGTTACCAGTCAGTCAAGGATCCAGTACAGTCATCATTGCCAGCTCTTCAGTCAACACCAATGTCGACCAAGGCTAATACATCTACTACATTGACAGCTCCAAGTATTTTTGGTGACAGCAGCAGGTAAACTTACTTTACCACTCCTCACATGTCCAGTAGTGTACTAGCTTGGACAGTTTTCTGTGTGCCCATGATGGTGCCAGATCAGCTTAGCGAATGCCTTGCTGCTTATCTTTTAATTTTGCAGGCACACTATAGAGAGTGAGGATGATAACATCTCCGATGTAGTTCCACTGGAAGACATTGTATGCAGCAGTGAAGTGCTACATCCTGATGGGTATGAGCTCCATTCCAGCACACCACTGGCACACACAGCGACAACATTAACCAGGTTAGTAATTTGCATTACCGTCCTGAATGGCATAATCTAATTATTAAGTATGCAATAATGTACTGAATATAATTCTTTTCTTCGGCATGTAGCACACCAGATTTCCTCATTCATTGACGAACTACTCACCCAGAGGTATACACAACAAATGTGCATTCATCGACAGTTGATAATTCGCTTCAAAGGTAAAATCTCTACTGATGGTGGATCATTTATGGATGTATCAGTCTTAACTTTGCATTGACCTAATTGTCTGTCACTGTCTCTCCCTTTCTGTTCTGACGTTTCACAATGTCCTCTGTCATCATTTGCGATCAGCTCATTAAGAAACTGTTGGGATCCTGAAGCCAATTTACAAGATCGGGAAAGTAATATGGAATCTGTCATGCACAGCACAGCACCAGAGCCTAGTACAGGAAAAGGGTCAGATATCGCATTACCACTGACTTTAAATTATGAATATAGTGCAGAATCACTTTCAAATGAAATGATGCTTCTAGTGTACAAGAAAAATCTCCTTGAGCTAGCACACAAGTGCACGTTACACTGCTGTGATGTATGTCGAAAGTGTCTCACATACAAAATGAAAGGATCAGCCATCATGCTATCCTGGGTTGGTACTACAAGCCTACCATATCTGACATGTTCTGTTGTAGTAGTTGACATGTTAAGTAACTTACCACAATGTCTTTCTTTTATGTCTGCTGCAATGGTCATCTAGCTTTTCAGTGGTCAAGTCAGCCAACAGTATGGCAGGGTCTTATTGTAGGGGACCTTATGTTAGCAGCAGCAATCTTCCTGACAGGAAACAATTATGGCAAGATTGCACTGCTGGCAAAGTGTCTTCATTTGCCATTGCTCAATGAAACTACTTATTACATTTACAGCAAAGGTATGTGGTCCCAGTTGTACATGACTACTGGAATGACATGGTTGAACAGATGTCTGCTCGTGAACAAATGAATGTGACAATTTTTGGTGAGTACAGCTGTAATTTCTTTTCTTATGTATGTGCTACCTGTTGTAATTCCAGACTAATAACTGCTGTGAATGTTGCTAGGTGATGGACGTATGGATAGTCCGGGCCACTGTGCGCAGTACTGCACATATACATGCATGGATGAGAACACCAAAGAGATTTTGCTAGTGCATGTGGTGGACAAGAGACAGACTGGCCTGAGTTCTACAAAATGGAGAAAATAGCCTTTGAAAAGTGCATGGACATTCTTCAAGACACAATGTCAACATAGATGAGGTGGTCACTGATGCACATCCATAGATTGCCAAATTGATGAGTAAGAGTTCTGTGTGCATGATCCTCAATACGTACATTAATTGTGACAACACAATGTTCACCACATTTTCTTTCTTCACAGGGACCAGCTATGCATCAATCACGCACTCCTTTGATATGTGGCATGGAGCGAAGAATCTGCGCAAAAGAATTAACAAGGTACATTTAATTACTGACTGCTGATGTTTGCAGGTTTAATTCCCATATTTATACACGCACACATTAAACACTCATGTTTGTTTCACACACAGGAGTGCATAATGCTGGCCAGTCCAGCTCCTTGCTAGGAATACCTGTGTGTGCATAGAAAATGTGTCATTGTATGACTCCAAGCTACATACCTAGTTTTTTTTATTGGTGGGTGGATGCCAGCAAAAATGACTTCCTATATTAAGGTTTCAGGCAAATGTTTTACCTTTGTGTGACTGCATATTAGTACTTAATTATAACATCTACGTAAACTGTAAGTTTCAGTACCTTAGCCTTTCCTTGTATCCTCATGTTTGGTAACTTATAGAGTGCATAAACACCTGCTAATTGGAGATGACATCATAATTTGCATCTTGCTTCTGCATGATTTTATCAGGACAAGGTTTAGTAGAGGTTGAATGTTTGTTTTTTTCTTCGGCTAACAAAGTTTGCAGATGAATGCAAACTATAAGCCATTATCAAAACTCCTAAGGATGTGGAAATCCTACAAAAGGCCCTCACTTAGACAGATGCCTGGTGTGAAAGCCATGGGATCAAGCTCATGGCCAAAAAGATGCATTGTCATCCCTTTTGTTAAACTCTGTACCCAGGAACTACCACATAGGCGGTAGTCTACTTAACACCAAAAGTGTGATAGGAGACCTTGGGACAACAGGTGGACAGTAGTAACTACTTTGATGATCACATCGTCACCGTAATCAGGATCTGTTTCTATATGCCACATCCATCACAAAAGGTTTCTCATCCAGGAAAAAAACATGGTCATCGGTCCCCTGTACTCATCACTCATTAGACCCATTACAGAGTACAACACCCCTTTTGGTATGTACCTCACAAGATATCTAGAACAACTGTAAAGGCCACAGATTCCATATGCAGATGTTGTGCAAAAAATCCATCTTTACTGTGCCGCAGATCACCTACTCAGAGGCAATCTCAGCCTAACATTCAAAGCTGTGTGCAACCCAGAACTGTTGGACATGCTCCACTTAAAGTAATCCCAATCCCTCAGAGATACACTCTTTAGAAAACTAAACTTTCTCATAACAATAAACAGAACATGATGAACAGATAGATTCCTGTCCCAGAGCCTTGCCATACTCTAACAAACTACCTATCTATATCAAACAAAGCTCGTCATTAGCAGTCTTCATGAAAAATATTGATGATTGCATGGAAGACAGGAAATTCACCGCAGGGATCACTTCTGTGTCAATGCTTGACATGGGCACGTGAAAATATTTTTCTCAGATGAAGAAAGCCAGGGTACTGTTTGGCTAGCCTTATACAGCCCCTGGGGCCAGTAGTCTAGTACCTACCTATGAAACTAAGTATAGAGACAGATAATTTTTGTTAATTCTTTGGTGAGTGCATTTTCTAAACAGTAGTAATTGTGGGTAACCCACAGTGTGATGCATGAGTAATACAAGATGTGCTGTGTAATATGTAAAGATGAAAACAGGCCTTGTGATAAGCCAGGGGGAGGGTAATGATGAATGAATGCAGTCAGCTTCACAGATAGCCAGCTTCAGATCAGATTGTTATGGATTTTGTTTTAAATGAGTGGAGCCCCCCACAGCTTACAGAGGCATGAATCCATTTAGGTCCAGACAGTCTCACTGCAATGTGTATTCCACCGGTGTGACTCCTACCTTGTGCATGAAATAGCTGCCCTTCCCAAATGTCATTACCATCAATACAATAGCTGCTATTATCACAATGTATGTAAGTAGGTGACAAAGGGGAATCAAAGAGAAAAGTGGCTGATCACTGCTAAGCCTACCAGTAGGGTGCCGGCACCAGTGCAGGTAGTTATTTCCCTATGGATAGTGGAGTAATTTCCCCTGTCATCACTATACATAGCTTTTATATATAGTTTATTATATGTATTTATTTTAGATTTGTTGAACGGAATAGTCAGACTGGATATATGTCCATTTTCACCAGAGGCCCGTGTAGAGAAGGGCCATATTAATACACCCTGAACATTTAGTGAATGCTAGTTTCAAGCAGATAACATTCATAACCAATAGAAGTGTTTAGCAGACATAGTATGTAGTTAGTATAAAGAAATATACCAAAAAAATTACATTATTGTCAAAGTTATATATACATAACATTACATTCAGGTTTAAGACACATTGTGCAGCAGTAATACAATTGAACCTTCCAGAAATGGTGTGGTAGAAATAAGTTAGAAGTAGCTGAAGGTAAGGCACCTAAGGAATAGAGAGGTGACTAGTCGGGGTTACTGCAAGGACAAAAGACAATGAGTTTTGAGGTATTTATTGCATTATTTTTATGGAGTTAGTGAGGGTTGTAGGATAAATTCAGCTGGTAGTCTTTTCCTTGTTTTTCGCACAGAGTTGGCAAACAATCCCCAGCTGGGTTGTTGGATTTCTATGTTTGAACTAGGAGTGTAGTGGATGATCACAGTGGTCGGATGCTGGTGTAGGGGCTGATATTTTTTAGTGCTATGTATTTTCTGGTTGGTAATGGACTTAATGTGCCACTATTAGCATGTTGAACTGAAGTAGGCTGGGCAGTTGAAGCCAACCTTGGGGATTTATGTTGTGACAGTGGTGTGTCTGATAGGCCGTGACTGTAGCAAATCTGGCTATCCAGTTGTAGCAGGACGATAGTTTTGTTGGACTTTTTTTTTACTGTCAATGCCCAATAAGTAGAAAGACTGTGTATGTCTGGGCCTTTCTACAAGTATAATCTACTGCTGTGCATTAAAGACATATGTGGCAAGCATGGTTGAAGTTCTGATTTCCCATCCATTGGTGCAAATGTTTTTGAAATAGGCTTAAAGAAGAGGTCTGTTTCACATAAATGGACAGTATTTTTCCTGGAACAGGGTAAATGCTAAACCACACAGCTCTTCCTGCAATGTTTTGCTGATGTCACAGACAAGGTATAGATGCTTATAATGAGTAGTTCTTGTGCTGTTTGTTTTGTGAATATGTACCGTATCCATCAGGGATGATGTGAGAAGGTCTAGTAGTCTCGGTATAGATTGGCCTTCGGTATTCTGTTCTGTAAGAGACTAAGTACAGGGAAAAATGTGTTTGGATTTACACATATGACATGTTATGTACACTCTATATTATTTACACAACTAATTTGTGTGGACAAAATAGTTTTTTTTTTAAAAGGCCTGGTCAGTGACATGATAGAGTATAGTGTACTCAATTATAGCTGGATTGAGTGATAAACATATTGGGACATTGATCTCCTTAGATCTGGATGCCATTACATAGTTTGTTATTATTGTGGTTGTGGTTAGTGATGTTAGCCAAAGACAGGAGGGCAGAACTAGTAATGTGGTGTGGCTTACAACCACACTGAAAGTTGGACAACCGTTTGTTCTGTGTGAGGTAGTGCATGATCTGTATGTGTGCACACTTCTATATAATTTTAGCTAGAGTTGACAGAGTAGCTGTGTGTTTGAAGTTTGACAGTTCAGTGCAACTGCCACCTTTACAGAGAGGTATGACATGGGAATTTTGGATATAGTGGGTACTGTAGCTTCATATGTAGCTCTGTTGAGCACTATTGAGATGGGGTATGCTATAGTGTCGGCAGCCTTTTGCACTTACTCTGCTGGGAGGAGTGGGCAGCCAGGGTGGAGGGTTTTACTTTCTTACGTAGGCCATGAATAAGTAGGAATGTTACACTGAACGGTCAACATGAACATGAACACAGCCATAGGTTCCCCCAACCTTAGTTCATTGCCTCTGTGGAGTAGAGACACTGTAGTGATCCCTGGGGTGAATTTTCTATTTCCCATCAACTCATGAATGTTTGTTGATGAGATCCAGTGAGGTACACTGTTTGACATGTATGAGAATTCTTTTTGTAATCATGGGATGTCTCTTGGTTAGGAACGTGTCCCTCAAGCACTTTAGGTTGAGTATAGTATTGAGGTTGAGGCGTCTGGACTATGTGGTGCGGAGGGAATTTTGATTTGTTCAGATGTATCATTTCTAACAGGGTGGATCAGACGTGGCTTTGTAAGTCACAGAGAGATCGCCTCGAACTAGTGAATATGAGACAGAGAGAAGGTGAAGTTTGTAGAGCCTGTAAAATAGAAGTGTTTAAGGCTGAGGATACTCATTGTCAGGTAGGAGATTTCAACAATATTGGTTAATCAGGTCAAAGACAATGCATTTCATTGCTTTAGAAATGTAGGTGAGGCTAAGGGGAGTTGATAACTACCAGGGTCTATATTCACTCTCTTTCTGTAGTGTGATGACTGCAGCAGTGTACCACTCGGTAGAGACAAAACCTGAGTAGAGGCTTGCACTGAAGAGGGCACACAGATGTGGTGCCAGTTCATGTAGAACACAGCCATGGATGTTATCGGGTGTGATGGAAGGTGTAATTTTGTCCTTGGTCAATGTAACTGCAACCTGTGCCACAGTAATGCTTGGTGCCTGGCATGAGTCTGTTATTGTGATATGTGCTTTAGGGCTGGAGAGAGGGGTATAGTTGGCACTGAATCTGTCTGCCAGTGTGTGGGCAATATCTGTTGGCTCAGTATACGAGCTGCCGTTGAGCATTATCTTAGACCAATATCCCAATATTGACAGGGAGGCTATTGATATAGGTATAGAAGGGTTGGTGACTGTTTTTAGTGTTTGCTGCAATTCAGCCATCATAGCTGGCATTCGTGGATTTGATGAGGTATTTCAACTTTGTGTTGAGGTGAAGAAGGGAGTGTTGGCACTCTTGGGATTACACCATGTTCTGCAACAGTTTCTTTATTGTATCAGTGAGATTATTAATGGAAGTTTAACAGTAGATTGGGTGACTTTTATTGAGTATAAATGTACCACATGCCAAACTTTTGTCAAAAATATATAACAAAACAAAACAAGCAACTGAAAATAATTAAGAAAAACTCTTTGTCAGAATATGATATAAAATTGAATGAATGAATGGTTGCAGCTAACCCATGCTATGTATGGAGATGGCTGTGTAATATGTAACATACATTCGGTGACAGATGCAATATGGAATGGTGAAAGCGTGGTGGGTGAGAAATAAGCAGCCAGATCAAAGGCACTGTTACTTGTTTAGTCAATGGAGTTTATCTGAGACAGAATTTCTAGTTCCTCTTTTGTGTGGGACAGGGCTAATTACAGAAAACTTTTGTTACACGGAAAGATGCAAAAAAGAGTATGAGAGAAGTGTCGAACAGCTTCAAATAATTTTTTTGGTGGAACCCTGTTTCAGTTGAAAGCAACCCCCTTGTGGTTTCTGAGTGAGGACTGCATTCATCTGCAGACAGCCTCCGGGACAATGTGGATTAGACCAGTATGAGTCCTACTTTGTGGATTAAGTGGGTTGCATTTACCAAGTCTCATTATCATAAAATCAGTAGCTGCATTTATTTCAAAGTATGTAAACAGGCATTTAACTGTTATGCATACCACTGTGGTGCCATGACCACAGGAGGTAGGTGTTTCTCTATTCATAATAAAATCATATGCCCTTTTATCATTAAACATATGTTTTGCATTCTTTTTGGCTGAGTTCCGTAGGCACCACATTGTAGTAGACTTATTTCTTATCAGATATCCATGTGTATAGCAGGACTGTTGTTTCTTTGCATGTTATACATGTGCGTAAAACTGTGGGTAGACTAATAACAAGGGGCTTTCGAACAAACTAAAAAAATAAAAATATAACAATGGAATAAAACAAGGAACACAATAGGAAGTCATTCAGCTGTACATGTCACAACCACAACAAGTAGTTATAACTGTGTATCAGCATGGATATTAGCAATTAATGGCATGCAAAAATTAGGGGAGGTAAGAAGTGTTGTCAATTCAGATGAATGTATGAAAAGATGGACAAAATACGTGCCATTGTGTGTGGTAATGATGATAAAGCCATGGAGTGGTATGGTATGGTGCTAGGAAGTATAACAATATGAAAACCTGAATGCTTCAGGTACAGATGGCTTTCTGGAATTTGCCACAGAATTGGAACAGAGTGGTGTTGCTTTGAGATGGATGTGAGGCAGTAGTGTTATCACCTGCACAGTTTGTTAGTGCGATTAACTTGTCTCCTGCTGAACCTTGGTGTCATGTACTTGTGCTCTTGGGTAGTACACCAATAATGTCTGACCAGCATTTGGTGATACCACTGAAGGTAGATAAGCCGCGGTAGTGCAGCGGTTGCTTTGTGGCCTCACAGCAAGAGGTTCTCCTGTCCAATTCTCGACTGGAGTGCCTTCTATGTGGAGTCTGCATGTCCTCCACGAGTTTGAGTGGCGTTCGAAAGACATGCGTGAATGGACGTGCCTTCAATGTCGGTTGCTCGTTGGGCTGGCAACTGTGTCAGTTTTATATGGACTAATACCTTGTTCGACAATGGGCTAGGGGAAGCTGCCACCTGAATGTCACCTAACACCAATGTTGGTATGTTTCTGCATCTTCAAGATTCTACACAGATATTGTTTCCTTTCCTGGAAACGGTGGGCATAAGAGTATTGTGGACTTTTTTTATCCTGGGAGTTGTGTACACAGCTGTCTTTTTTTTTTTTATTTTAACATAGTTTTGTCCATGATGTATGCTATATAGAATACATTGTATACAATTGTGTCAAACCTAGTTAGTGGTAGCGGATTTAAAAAAATAAAACATACATTGCTAACCAGTCTGTTACTTTTTACTACATTCCACTATAGCTGTTTTTGATTATATGTATTAATAGATTATAGCATTTTGTTGTTACATAAAGTTTAAAGGAAAACAATGTCATTTCCTTGCAACTCACTCGAAGAATTCATGATTGGCAGTTACCAGTGTAATGTCCCTAGAGCCTGTTGAAGCCTGGCTATTCATGCACCTGTTTTTGTAATTATCAATGCCCAATAACTAGAAAGAATTTGGTGTATGTCTGTGCCTTCCAAGTAGTATAAGCTGCTGCTGTGCATAAAGGACAGAAGTGACAAGCATGGGTGAAATTATACTTTGCCATACATTGGTGCAAAAGTTATTGCAATAGGCTTAAAGAAGCAGTATGTTTCACATAAATAGGTATTATTTTTTCCTGGAATAGGCTAAATGCTAACACACACACCTCTTGTTCTGACATGTTTTGCGTACATCACAGACTAGTTTTAAATGATTATAATGACTAGTTCTTGTGCTGTTTTGTGAATGTGTATCATATCCATCAGGGATGGATATGTGAAGACCTTGGAGGATAGGTATAGATTGGCCCTCGGTAGTCTGTAGGAGACTGAGTACAGGGACAAGTGTGTTTAGAGTTATACATATGACATGTTTCGTACACACTGCATTCTTTACACGAGTAATTTGTGTGGACAAAAAAGGCCTGGTGAGTGACATGATAAAGAGTATAGTGTGCTCGATTATAGGTCGAATGAGGGCTAAACATAGAGGGACTATGATGTCCTTAGATGTGGATGGCATTACATCAGTTGTAGCTTGCCTGACATACAAGGATTTTATCACCACTGTGGGCACATGGTGATCAAAGGTGAGGTTACTGTTAACCAGAGTTCGAAAGTCCATTATGAATGGGTCTACTCCTAGGAGAGTGTTAAGAATGTTATAATGTGTGGTATAAACATGCAATGTCTGGCATTGGGTTTTCGGCTATGTTTATGTTTCAAGCACTAGTTACTTGGCTGTCAGACCCTCATCATCGATGTGTTCATCCTTGGAGTAATCAGTCAGTGGACCCAACTTTCAAGTTTTATGCCGATTTGTTAACCCCAATACACTCTTTATTTGATATGACTGCACACAAGTGTATTACAAACAGATGTCCAAGTGCTGATTGGTGTGGAACACCAGTAGCATTGGACCTATTGCTCTAGGTGTATTTCCCTACCAATACTACGTATCTTAAACATAAACCAGTTGACTATCCATCGTGTTACATAGGGATTTGTGTGTAAATTTTTGTAATTGACTATAATACCTTAGTGAGGCAGTATAGTGAATGCCTTTACCAGCTAGATGTAGGCAGTATTCACTTTTTGTGAATCATCCATGGCTCAAGTGGACTTGTTAATGTAGTGCACTGGATTAAGCAGCTGCGACCTACCCATGACAAAACCAAACTGGGATGGGTGCATTGTTCGAATACGATTAGTCCAACTTACGGGTCTGTAGTTGACTGTGTCTGTTCATGGTACAGCTTTATGTAGAGGGATGACCTTTGCTGTACCACAGTCCTTAGGGATGAGGCTTTCCTGGAGGCTGCTGCTGAATAGACATTGTAGTGTGTCTGAGGGATAATTTTTCAAACCATTTAGGACATACCCCGGGCTGTTATTACAGCTCATTGATCTAGTGTGTTTATGTAGGAAGAGTGCAGTGAGGACAGAGCTTTAATAACACTGGGTGTAAGTTGTAGATGTTATTTGCTGGGGAGTAAGTAGTCATGTTTGAGTCAGATGGACTCTGTTATGCTTGTACCTTATTGTTGTAATATCACTCTGACTAAAGTTACTGTCCTCTGCTGTATCTTGCACATGGGTAACTACTGTAGCCAATTAAAAGTGTATGCCAAAGGCTTTCTCTCTGGACAATCAGCTTGAGAGGTATGTCTTCAATTAAAATTGAACTGTCATGTAATTACAAGAAAATAATTGGATTTTATTGCATGTATATTGCTGTGCAGCACACTCAGTTTTTGTTTCTAACTCACCAGTAGACTTGCAACAGACATACGTTAGTACACAGACACACACAGTTTACATTTCAAATTGCTTTTTCAATTATTTTACAAAGTAAACACATAAGCAGACCAAAAGTTCCAAAGTGAAGTCATAATTTTATTAAATTGACTGTTTTGTAAATGTCATACGTAGCCACAAATAATTATTGTTTTATATAGTGTTAGTGGTTTACACTGGAACTCTGTAAATTGCAAATAAAAGCAAGTCTGATACTTTGTTGCAAAGTGACTTTGCCGCTGAATGACAACAATGCAAGACGTCTATAATACATACTTGTGTGTGAAAACAACACCATTTGACATCAGAGTATAAGAATATAAAAAATGAAAAGATACTTTTAAATTTAAGATGTGCACTCTATTAAAACAGCTTGTTGATATGTATACATTGTACATACAAAAATTTAGGCAACAACAATAAGGACATTCTTGCTAGCAAAGTGGTAGTTACAGTTTGACCTCATTTACAATTCTTATATTTCATTGACTAGCATCTTGCTTGAATTCCACTGCAGCATTTTTTCAGAGGTTTCACATGCTTTCAGAACGTGCTATAATTTGGTACTCCATTTACAATTCTCTGTATGTGTCTTGTACCATGCAGCTCTGTTTTTGAGTCCAGAAGGTGTAACAGCCAACCAGTTTGCCTGGTTACCGTGCCGAAATGAAGAAGTAAACAAGCAAACAAACAGCTTCATAAAACATAAGGCTAATAAACTAAATGATTTGGCGCATAAGTTAAATTTAATTCAGGGTAACTTGGCAACACAGTACACATATAGTTGTGATTGTTGTTAATTATTAAAGTAAACAATTTAATGTTTCTTTACAGGTACTTTGCTGTGGGTGTATATGTATGTGTTACTCTTATTGGACATAAAAAGGCATAGTAGCACAGTGTGTAAATTGAAAATATACAGTAATTGTTGACATGGAGAGCATGTGGAGTTCTGAGATGACTGTACCACACTAATAATAGTATGCAAACTTCTGTGGTCAATAGTATATAGTTATGAGCATATAATGACAATCTAATGAGATGGATCATAGCAAAGCATTCATCAATAAAGTCTTGTTTTTGTCGGCATATGTATCCTATGTGGAGCATGCACATTTGTAAGATACTTGATAATTATATATTAGTTCATAGGTGTAAACTAGGCAAGGAGTTCAAAGGACCAGTGAGAAGCATAGCCACCTACCGTGGTCAAGAATCATCATGCTATCTAATCCAAAGAGGAATTAGGATTTCCAGGCTATTCATTCTGAATATTACATAATGCAGACCATGTGTAGAACTGCTTGACCTGCATAGGAAGTTTATTCCACAACTACAGGATTCCTTGGGGCAGAAATCTGTTGTGACATGTCATGTTCTTTTTTAGTGCCTATAAAAGACTGATTTTAAGTTTGTGCATGGTGGTCTGTGTTTTGCATACCTGTAAGAGATTGGCACGGGACGGAATGGGGCACTGACCCTACTGATGGACAGCACTTTGGCTGCTGAAGACTGGCATACAGAGCAAGAACTGTACTTTTCTGAAATGCCATTTGAACCCTGTATATAATTATCAACATGAACAGTAGGCAACAGTATGGATTTTGGAAGTGTTTTCAGCTCACAACACTGTGTAGCATGAGTGCAAGTTTCATAATTTGGGGTGACAACAAATTTAACATGTTGCACCTTCAGTAAGACAGTACATCGCAGGTAATATCAGCAGGTTCCAGAAGGTGTTATATAATACAAGAATTTCCATTTTGATGTAAGAGCTCTGGAATAGAAACAGGCGATCAAACATTGATTATGCTCCAGTGAATACAAAGTATTATTGTAAGGTGCAATGTGTGTCTTACAGGTAACACCCAGGTTATGCAATTGACACAAATATTTTGCGTGGTACATAAGATTATTATTTAGCTATCTTTCATAAGTGTTGTACTTCCATCTTTCTCAGATCATGATGTTCTGCCACGATATCTGTGTCCATTTCAGATGATAAACAGCCTCTATGGAGAATAATCCTGAAATTTAACCGACCGTGGGGTATAGGCTTGGGATAGAAGCTGCATCACTCCACTGTTTTCCTTCACTACAGTCTGCACCTGAAGCTGGGTAAGCATGCTATGCTTCTCATGGCAGAAAACCAGTCCTTATTAAGTATGAGTCTATGATCAAATTGTGTGAGATGGCTTCCTGTTGTAGACAGTGTTTGGCGATGTGGTAGGCACTGTACTACATACCAGTCTGTGGCCCCTGCGCCTGGAGGCAGGCAGCCTGAACTGTACATATGTTGTCTGAATTTGAGTTTGGAGTATATGGTTTGCCTTCTGTTGGTATACCCATGAAGAACTCGAGCTATGTAGTGGAAACTTGATGTCTACATGTAATTAGTCTTGCCCACCTGGTGATGTGCTTGCTTCCTCTGATGTACCTCTGCCCACAAAATTGTTCGTGATATGGCACCATTTACCCTGGAAAACATGAAGTGCAGTCTGAGAGTGTGCCAACACACAAGTAAGATTATCATCGCTAAAAATGTAGATGACTGAAGGCAAGAATATTCTTGTTACTTGATAGGTTCATAGGTGGTTACTAGTGTGCTGACCCAAAGACCGTTTTAAGCCTAGACATGTCTACCTGGTGTAATACTAGACAAACACAAGTTAAAGGATATAACAAACTCACGTTCTTAGTTAGCACTGACTGCCCATATCTCAAAGGGTCAGTGGTGCACTCCCTGTCAAGTTACTTAACTTTTCCCATTCATTAATCCAGCCTACACATAAATATTGTGAGAGAGGTGAACTGTATGATATGAATAAATAACCTATTCGAGAGGAGCGGCAACCTCTAAGACACATATCTGGCTTTACAGCAGGTCATATCTGTGGCTCAGGCAAGGTTTATGGGCCATGATCAAGTGAGCCTTATCCTATTTGAGTTGTGGATGTGCAGCATTTCCATTAGCGTTTTTATCTGACATTGTGTAGGCCATGCACAAGTCACTTGTAAGTAGTGTGTATGCTAAGGAGTACAGTGACTGTGACCTCAAGTCTGTCAATGTATGACATTTGGTAGAGCACCTATAATTTTGTGGGCTAGAAATCTCTTGAGGTCTCTCTAGTCACTACAAGTGCCAGGCAAGGTACATACCAAAGGGAGCATTGTACTTTGCTATTGGCCTGGTGAGGGTTGAGTACAAGGGAGGTATATCTTTCACTCTAGAGGTAATGCCTTGCCTAATGAGGTGTGAGAGACAGAGTGACTTCCATTACACAGTAGATACCGTGCATAGTGGTCAAAAGTTTAGCCTACTGTCAAGTTGTGTTCCCAAGTCTCTCACTACTGAGTTGTTACTTATGGTATTATGTATATGGTAGTCTGCATGGATATTAGTTTTACCAAAAGGGGATGATAATGCATTTTATAACACTGAGTTGGATTATTGACTTTGGCATCAATCACTGGTTGGTGTTATTCTCTCAGGAAGTATACTGACATTGTTTGTGGATTCAATGATTGTAGCTAATTTATAGGCATCAACAAACTTAGTGAGCCACAGCCTCTCTGTTTGGGTCTGAACTTCTGAAGAATATGCAAAACAATATGGGGGCCAATAGAGGGCAATGGCTTTTAGCCTGTGTCTGTAGGGTACATGTTTGCGGCCATGGACTGTCTAGATGAGGAACCTCTGTGATGTCTCCAGGTGTTGCATGTGCTTTGCGAGTTACATGCCGAAGTTGGCCATGTAGTGAATAATTGGCCTTACACGTGACGAATACAGGGATGTTATGAACACTTTGTCCTCAGGGTGTTTGTGTTATGCCATGACAAGTATTTGCAAAAGATGTTTGTGTAAATAAAGTCACCCAGGATCTGCGTAAAGGGTTGAATCTTGATAGACTCGAAGAGGTCCAGATAGGTGGAGTGGGCATGTTGAGTCAAATATGGGGGTCTGTAGCCAGCAATAATTTGAATGGGGTATTGTCAATGGTTAAATGCACTTGGAGTGTCTCCTGTGCGTTATTGTGTTTGAGGAGCCTGGAGGTGTGTGTGTCTTTCATATATACTGAAACTCCACATCAGTTGTGTTGGCTGCTCAGAGTTGGGGGCTTGAATGTATGATATGATGAGTAACCAGGTAAGGCTGGGGAGCTATATGCCCCTTTGAACCAGGTTTATGTGACTGCGCATATCACACCTTCCAAGGTTAAGAATGGTTGCAATGAGTTCAGTTTCATGTTTAGACTCCTAGTGTTCAGCAGCATGAACTTTAATTTGCGTTTTGTTGAAATGTTTATTTTGGTAGTATGGACCTCATGACTTTTACCAAAAATGCAGTATGTGGGAGGCAAGGGTATTTGGCAGAGGCATGAAGCCCAAGTCAGACTGATGTTAGACCTAGTCTAACAAAACATTGTGGTGTCTACATAATTTATTCCCAGGCTGTTTGGTGTTGGATCACCCTGGAATGACAGCAGAAACTAAGTCAGTTGCTAAAGTCAATCATTTTCTGTTGGTATTGAGGCATCATTTTGGGTGACAGTCAAATGCTGCTTAAGTCTACAGACATACATGCCTGGGACCCATATTCAGCAAGCTTAATGATTTCTCTGTTCATATAGTCCAGGGAGGTACATCTCAAGTTGTTCACGCCAACATGGACTATGACAGTCAGAACACTAGCTATTGTTGAGAGAGTTGAGTGCATGTGTGATATGGTGCATTCTGGCACCTGACAAATAATTAACTGATTTTATCCTTATACAGCCTGCCTACAGGCACATCTGTGTGTCTCAGAATGGAGTATCCTATAACTGATATGTTGGGTTTATGGTTAGGCCTTAGTGGTTGCGAGACACTAGTGTGTGTAGTACGCATGGTATGTGGTGTGGAGGGTTGTGCATATATTCTTCGTGTTTCACTGTTGCATTCATCACATTTGGGTTATCTGCTTGCAGTAGCCCTCAGTCGGCCTGATTAACAAAGTCTTGGTACCTGCGTCAGTTGCTGTCCCTTCTTCCATGACATCATGTCCTCAGGGGTATAAAACATGCAGCCGATGCCATTAAATTAGTCTTTCTTGCTGTGCGGTGCCAGAAGCAGAAGCAGTACGCAAGTGCTGGTCATCCAACTCCTGAAATTTTCTTTATCGAGTTTCAGAACCAAAGTCTTACCCCGTTGGGGAAACTTTTTCTTGCTCTAAACCGATGTTAGTAATAACAGTTAATAATTGCATTTCTTGTGGAAAGAAAATACCTCAAAGATTTTCACTCGTACTCCTTGCCTAGGACCTGACCACAACTTACCTCGCTGTCGGTTTTGTGCCTTATTTAAGCCACAAACTATCCGCCATCAGTATATTTTCACTTCTAAATATTTTGGTGCTTAGTTCAATTATCCTGATATGTCTTTGGTAAGCCATCCAACTAATGACATTCGAAAAAAACGCAAAGATAAAGGCAAAGACAGGCCGCCTAGACGCAAAGCTGCCGACGATGCTTCTCAAAAGCCAGTTTGCCGGTAATCAGTGAGGCCCTTTCGCAGCCCATGATACCCGCTACTTCAGCTTCGCAGGCCTTTACTGAGACCCATTCGGAGTCCGGTATGCCACGAGATGCTTCAACTGTGGAACCTGAGGATGTGTGTATCTTGGATTGGTGCGCAGCTGCTGTGCAGGCACCAGCTTCTGAGGGTGTATTCAGGCCTACTGCCTTGCATATTAAATTGATGCCATCTTCTTCAAGGCCTAAAACTCGAACCATGGCTAGAAAACTGACGCACAGACCGCATGGTCAGGCCTTTGTACATAAAAAAACAAATGAAAGGAATGGCTGAAGACCTTATTACTTTAATCAGGGGAAGTCAACCTTCCCCCTCTAAGAGACCTAGGACTGAGTTTGCTTATGATACTTCTGACCAGGAATCTGAAATTTCTGTTTCCTCTGATGACCAGGAATTACCCTTATCTACCTATGAGGATTCTGATGCTGAGGACTCTATTCCCTCTGCTTCCCCCCCCCCTCCCCAGAGGATTTGTATTTTGGTGAAACTTTGCATACTCTATGGGAGCATTTTCTTTGGGAAAGTCACAATTTCTCTGATTCTAAAAAGGGGCTTAGGGATTTCTTACTACTGCCCCAGCACAGGCCTTTAGCCATACCTCCTGTAATAGACATTGCTGCTGAGGATTTTTCGGAATCTATCGTGGACCATGAATCTTTACCCCCTGCTCCCAGAAAACCTGATAGATATTACAGGGTTCCTGACTCTCACAAGTTCCTTTTCAAAAATCCTACTGTGGATCCTGAGACCATTTCACAGGGGCCCAAGGGCATTAAAGCTAATACTGCCAAAAATCCTACCCTCTCTGACAGAGAATCCAGGGCGCTGGATAGATGGGGTAAGAAGGTATACACATCTGTATCTTTGGCCATTAGGGCCTTAAACTGCCATTTTCATATGTTAAAGTATCAGCAGCATATTATTGGATTGCTTAAATAGAAAATGATGTTGATCCCTGATTGTGCTGAAAAGAAGGATTTAATGCATTCTGCTGAACAAGTTGGAAAACATACTTTGCAATGTGGTTTTGATTGACTAGAGGCATCTTGCAGGGCTGCTGTCACTGGGTCTGTACTTAGAAGGCATGCTTGGCTTAAGGAGCAGTGGGGGGCCCACACTTCCAAATCTGGGAGTAATAAAACTACCCCCATGGTAAACTGCCTCAATGACTTCTTTTTAAAAATTAAAAGCAATTCGCAGCTGACTGCCCCTTTGGGGGGAAAATTTGCTCTGCATGCAAAGAACTGGGAACTCATTACCCAGGACAAAAGAGTTTTAAATATAGTGTCCCAAGGATACATATTTCACTTCCACATGTTACCAACCCCAAGGGGTTGGCCAGATCTACCACCAAATCAGTGGGCAGAGGCCCAAAAGCAAGTACTCTCTCTCTTAAGCATAGGGGCTATTCAATTGGTAACAGAAGAGGAAAAAGGACAAGGTGAGACTTTTTCTGGTACCCAAAAATGACAATCATGGTGTCCTATCTACTCTAAACACCGTTTTGGTGATTCCAAAATTCAAGATGCTGACTCTTAACCGGTTGCTTCCTATGCTAATTAAAGATGGCTGTTTGGGAACACTAGATGTAAAGGAAGCATACCTGCACATCTCAATCAGGGAATCTTGCCGAAGATACCAAAGCTTCAAAGCAGGCTACACGCACTATCAATTCTCTGCACTGCCCTTTGGCTAATCTACTGCGCCCAGTGTATTCACAAAGTGGCTAGTTCCAGTAATTGCATTTTGCAGGCAAAGACATATTCAAATATACCCATACCTGGACTATTGTCTAATTCAGGCAGAAAGCCACAACATACTTTTGAATCATCTGGACTTTGTACAAAGGGCGCTAACTTGTCTGGGGTACACCATAAATGAAAAGAAATCACACCTGGTACCCTGGCAACAAATTATATTCCTGGGAACAAGCTTGAATACAACTTGCCAGATGGTTTTACTCATGCCAGAAAAAGAAATTCATTTGACAACCTACTTCAAACTAGTGGCCACAAACCCCCTGCTATCTGCAAGTAAAATACTGCAAGCCTTGGGGTTCATGGCTTCCTGCATTCTTCTAATTCCATATGCAAGGCTGCATATGAGGAAACTACAATGGTATCTAAAAAGCCTATTGTGTCAACATTATCAGGATATAGAAGCAATGATTTCTATCATACCTTGCCTACACTTAGAGTTCCTTTGGTGGGCAGAGCCATGCCACCAAAACAAGGAGCTAACATTGACTCTACCCCGTGCCGTCCAAACACTAGCAGCAGACTCATCAGACTATGCATGGAGGGCTCACCTGGCAGGGAAGTGCATTTAGGCCAAATGGAACCCAAGTCAAATGCACCTGCATATCAATCAAAAAGAAATGTTAGCTGTACAGAAGCCTCTGACAGCCTTCAAGGACAACATTATTCAAGGACAATCACTGGTAAAAACGGACAACACCACTGTTATGTGGTACATAAACAAGCAGGGGGGTACCCATTACTACCCCCTCTGAGAATAGCCATGGCATTGTGGAACACAGCCTTGAGCTACCAAGTGCATCTACAAGCTCAATTCCAGCCAGGAAAACTAAATACATTGTATACGGACTAAGCAGAAACTGCATGGACCCAACCGAGTGGAAACTGGAATCAAAGATTTTCAACATCTTGACAAACAAATGGGGGAGCCCAGATATAGACCTCTTTGCCCCCCCCCCCCCAGACATATCAATTGGACAAATTTTGCACAAGGACTACCCGCAAACAAGCTTGGAAAGTGGATGCTTTGTCCTTCAGCTGGAATAACCTATCAGTTTATGCCTTTCCTCCTCTGCCTCTCCTCTCCAAAGTACTACTGAAGATCAAATAGGACAAACCAAGGATGATTTTGATTGCACCTGGCTGACCACGTCAACACTGGTACCCACTCTTGCGCAGTGTGTCACTGTTGGCCCCCATGGCACCTGCCTCAGACCCATACACTGTTGTCTCAGCAGGAGAACCAGATTCTGCACCTTCAGCTTCAAACACTGAACCTAGCAGCCTGGCTAATTACCTAATCTCTCCTTTACCATCCCTCAGTAAACCAGTAATGGATATCATTTAATATACAATGAGGCCTAGTACTAGAAAATCTTATGCTGAAAAATGGGAAAGATTCTGTGCCTGGAACCAATCTCAAGGGATGAGTACAGCAGCACCCAATTTACCTCAGAGTTTATAATACTTAACTGAGATGCTCCACAAGGGCCTTTCTTTCAGCTCATTATAACACAGAAACTCACCTCTTCTCTCCACTGCTCAAGCAGTTCCTCAGGGGGGCAAAAAATTTTAAGACCACCGAAGAGAGCTCCAACTCCAGCCTGGGACCTTAACTTTGTATTGGAGAAACTCACTCTTCCTCCTTTCAAGACAGCTGCTACTGCCGATTTAAAATTCCTTTATTGGAAAATAGCTTTCCTTTTAGCAATCACTTGAGCAAGAAGGGTATCAGAATTACAGGCCCTTATTGCACTGGAGCCTTTCATCATCTTTCATGCGGACAGGGTGTCCTTCAGAACCAATCCCTCCTTCAAGCCCAAGGTGGTTTCCAGTGTGGCTCTTCCATTCATTTGCCAAACTTCTTTCCTAATATACAGAACAAAGGGGAATGGATACTGCACTCCTTAGATGTGCGCAGACAACTTTGATTCGACTTGGACAGCATTAAACCTCTAAGGAAATCTGAACAACTGATAGTGGCATTTGCTGCAGGGAGAGAGGGGAAGGCTATTTCAAAGCAAACCATTTGTAAATGGATAGGCCATTGTATTCATTTATGCTATAAGCACCATGGAAAACCTATCCCACAGGGGATCAGACCACACTCAACCAGGGCTGCATCTACCTCTACAGCCTTTCTCAGAGGCATCCCTAGCAGGGATATCCTAGAAGCTGCTATCTGGAGTTCTGTACATAATTCTACCAAGCATTACTATTTGCCAATTTCTCTAAATCCAGAGCTGGCTTTGCCACTGCAGTCTTTCTGGGCCTTATAGCTGGTCCGAATGCTATCTAAATTCCTCTTCCCATACTTAGCTTTGGGAATCCACCCAAAGGTGATGACTGCCTCCTCCCATACTTAGCTTTGGAAATCTACCCAAAGGTGATGACTGCAACAGTGAAAGACGAAGAACATAGTACAGTTGTGTACACTTACCATAAATGTAGATGTTAGAGTGTATTCACTGTTGCAGTCCTGGTTACCCTCCCTCCAGCACCCTGACTTCTTTTGGCTATACCTCTACTCTCCTTTACTATGCTTAAAAGCATGTAGGTGTATTAGTTTTTTTGTTGGTGGTGTGTGTATATATATATATATATATATATGTATATATATATATATATATATATATATACATACATATATATATATATATATATATATATATATATATATATATACATATATAATTGCTTCCCATTAGGGGGGCACCTGACATCTGGAGCAAGAAAAACTGATGTAATGGCGTTGGCTGCATGTTTTATACCCCTGACGTCACAGAAGAAGAGACACCAAACGACGCAGGACCCAACACTTTGCTTATCAGGCCGACTGAGGGCTACTGCAAGCAGATAACCCAAATGTGATAACTGCAACAGTGAATACACTCTAACATCTACATTTATAGTAAGTGTACACAACTGTACTTTCTCTGGTGTTTTTGCCTCTGAAGTCCCCTTTGTTTGTTTCTGTTGAGAACATCAAGATATATGGGCCTGTGTAGCACAGTTGTGGGTGGTGTTTGAGGTGTAGCGATTATGTTAACAACCTTCTCAGTGCACAATATACTGGCTTGTGGGGCAGAGAGCATAGACTCTAGCATTCTTTATGTATGGGTGTGTAGTTACTGTAGTATTGAGTGACACTTGTAATACTCTTTTCCAGTATCATGTGACAAATTGAAACAAATTTGTATTTGTAAAATTAGCAATAAAATGACAGTGACACAAATGTTATTAGAAGCAGCTATACTGTCACATTAGTGGAAATACCTCCTGCATGCCGCTGTATGACTGTATGCATATGTGTATATATCCACCAACGATAGGCATGTGCACATCTGTATACATAAACAGAGACATGTGCAAATTCTGAGACAGCTGTGTGTGTGTGTGTATAACTCCACACACACACACACACGCACACACACACACACACACACACAAACACACACACACACACACACACACACACACATATATATATATATATATATATATATATATATATATATATATATATATATATATATGTTAAATGGTGTCATCAACACAGCCTTCTGAGTCACAAATTTGAAAGACCTTCAGTAATGCCTTCAATTGGAAGCCAGTCACTAAAACATAACAAGGATGTGTGGTTTTACAACTACATGAATAAAAACTTAGATTACATACTACCTACAGACTTATGCACACAGATATGAAAATATATGGAACTAGAGAGAGATGGCATTTACCTGAAATTTCAATTGGTGACCAGTGTAACTCTATTGCAGTCAAATAAGCTACTGGGAAAATACTTTTAGTGCAGTAACAGGATTTAAATTCAAAGTTGTCTGACATGTTTTTTTTTTTATTTAAATGGTCTAAAATTATCTGGTTTTACACTCTTAGGACATTTGCAACTCAGTGGGTTTATTTCCAGGTTGTAACTGTCCAAAGCAGCGCTGTTGTGCGAAATGAGGGAAACTGTCTTTATAAATGTATGTCTGCATGAGTACATGCATGAATAAGCAACACTAATGCTGACCAACAATTACCAGCAAAGGGAGAAGGGCAGGTAGCAACAAGCATGAAACAAATACAATTGCCCAGGCTGGTATAATCATTCCACTAAGGTTCACAAAAAACAAGCACATACTAAAGGAGATATAATTCCGCTGCTACACAGGCTGCAGATCTGAGTGTGACTAGACTGACTGGTTTAGCCTCAGCCAGAAATGCAATCAGCTAGTGTAAAAGCCTATGGGTGGGGGAAGATACAAACAAAAGGACTAACTGTCAAGATTACAGAAAATGACCATCCTCCACTGAAGTTTGTGTAATCTGACCCTCTGTATGCTAAGAAGGTGCTGTGAAAATCCTGCCTCTGTGTGAGCATGTGACTTACACAGCACTAAAATGTAAACAAAGCACTCTAGCAAGCAGCTGTATTTAGAAACGAGCCAGTGCCTTTTTAAGCTCTGTGAGCCTGGGAAATTTAAGCAGAAGTGTCAAGAATTATGTAATCTGAAATGACTCAGCTGTAATGTGTATAATCAATTTAAGACTTTCTCAGAAAGAAAGCTTTAGCATTTTGTATTGTGTTCTGAGGCTGACAGCAACTCACCAGCACTTTGCCTTGTAAGTAGAATTTAGAACATAGTTTCAGTTAGAGACAGGGGTGTAGCCAGATTAGTCTAGCTGTTTTCAATATTTATGTGAAACTATCCTACAAGATTGTTTTAAAGTATTTTCCTGTGATCTCTGAACTCTCTAATGTCATTGTGTTGAACTGAGTATTGTTTTGTGTTTTTATTATTTATTATTAAATATTTGTAAACCTTTCAACTGTGGCTGATTTGTGTAGAGATAATTTAAGCTCTCAGAGTACTTGCATGTATTTGGTGATACTGTATAAGCCACACTAATAGCCTTTGCCCTGGGTTACACTTACTATTCGGATAACAGTAATAGCACACAGTGGAACTGTACACCCTTTGGTAAGGGCCTTTATAGTAGCTGATAAGGGTGGTTGGTGGCAGTCGGTACTGGTATTGTTCTAAGACAGAGATAATTACTAGGTTTTACATGTAAAGTGTCTTTTATTGCTGTGGCTTCCTGGCAGGTGCAGATTACAAAAAGAAATGTTAAAAGTTTAAGCTCTGTGAGCCTGGGAAATATAAGCAGAAGTGTCAAGAATTATGTAATCTGAAATGACTCAGCTGTAATGTGTATAACAATTTAAGACTTTCTCAGAAAGAAAGCTTTAGCATTTTGTATTTTGTTCTGAGGCTGACAACAACTCACCAGCACTTTGCCTTGTAAGTAGAATTTAGAACATAGTTTCTGTTAGAGACAGGGGTGTAGCCAGATTAGTCTATCTGTTTTCTATATTTATGTGAAACTATCCTACAAGATTGTTTTAAAGTATTTTCCTGTGATCTCTGAACTCTCTAATGTCATTGTGTTGAACTGAGTATTGTTTTGTGTTTTTATCATTTATTATTAAATATTTGTAAACCTTTCAACTGTGGCTGATTTGTGTAGAGATAATTTAAGCTCTCAGAGTACTTGCATGTATTTGGTGATACTGTATAAGCCACACTAATAGCCTTAGCCCTGGGCTACACTTACTATTCGGATAACAGTAATAGCACACAGTGGAACTGTACACCCTTTGGTAAGGGCCTTTATAGTAGCTGATAAGGGTGGTTGGTGGCAGTCGGTACTACCTTATAATCTGGGCAGAAGGAGGCATAGCTGGAGAACCTCTGCCAGCCTTTCCGCGGAGTGTATGTGTGTTTGTATACAAGTCATATCTCAAAGTGTGGGTGTGTCAGCTACTTGGGCAGGGACACAAAGCACTGGTTGGACAGTGAAGGTGCTGGAGATTTTGGCTTGACCACTCCTCGAAGATCTGAGCCCTATAGCTATGCCAGTGGGGAGTCTTACTGGGGATCTGGAGGGAAAGGGAGAAACCAGCCCCAGACTGGCTGTGATCTGTGTGCTCTTAAGGGAAATTGTACTTTACTGTGTGTGTACTTATTATCCTCCCAATGTGGATTCCCCTCACTGGTGCTAGTGGTAAGGATTGAGGCTCCTTTATTACTAGGCCAGTGCACGGACATCACAGCTAGTAACACAACCACAGTGCCTGCGTTCTTTGAGAGCATCCAGATGAACCATTTCAACCAGTATGTTTTGGAGAGATGTAAGGAAACTGGAGTACCCCAAAAGTTAAGCATGCACAAAAAGAACATGGAAATTCCACACACACTGTAATGGGAGATCAGCACTGAATTCTTGATCCTGTGGTTGTGAGAAAGAAACTTCAAACACTAAGTCAGTATCCTGCCTGGACTTGCTATTATTAGGAAATCTGATAAAAAGGCTGCTCAGCCACAGAAATGTTGGGCATATCTTGCTTTTTAATATTTTAATAGTTTGGAAGCAGGCACTGACCCATGAGCATTTAGGACATACTGTGCAAATGTTAGTTTTATTTATTTATTTTTCCAGAAATGCTTTTATGTGTATTATTAGTATGTTATTACTGCAATGTCTTAAAGTGAGAGAAAGACCTGTAGCTCTGTACCTAGAAGATAAATTCTGTAGTACATAACGACTGGGGGGAAGTTTGGAGAAAAAAATACAGCAAACCACATTAAGTAGGGACAATGCAACATTTGCAAACATGATATGAAACAGAAAAAAAAAGTAAAGGCATAATTAAATTAAATAAATTATACACTGGCAAAGAACAAAATAAGTTTTAACAACATGAATGAAACCAAATTCTACACACACACACACACACACACACACACACACACACACACACACACAATACCTCCCAACAGTCCCGAATTACTCGGTTTTTACCAGGATTTGGGGTCCAAAAAATGGGGTGCCACGATTCCCCAGTGGCACCCTTTCATTTCCGATTTCATTTCTTTTCCACACTTTGTTTTTTTATTTTAAAATTTTTGCGCTTTGTGAGCTGACATCATCGCATGCGTGATGATGTCAGCTCCACCAGCCTGTTGGAATTGAGCTTGCACATGTATTTCCAGCTCTGGTTCAAATGCTTTTGCGAGAGGGAAGTCACCAGTGTCGGAAAGGATTTATTTAGAAGGCTGGCTGTTTCTGGCATTATTAGAAGGTGCTCACTGGAGTTATTATGGATTATTTTGAAGATGCTCGCTGGCTGGATTTATTTAGAAGGCAATCGCTGGCTGGATAAGATGCTCACTCGCTCGCTGTTTCTGGAGCCTGGCTGGATGTATTTAGAAGTAAGGCACCTAGAAATGGTATATGTTCAGAAAGGGTGTATGTTCAGAAAGGGTGTGTGTGTGTGTGTGTGTGTGTGTGTGTGTGTGTGTGTGTGTGTGTGTACGCATGTGTGTTCACTAGGAATGTGCATGGTTATGTAATGTATGATTCGCACAAAATATAAATGTCCCTGTTTCTACCTTTTTTTCCCAGATCTACACTTTTATTACATATACTTTATTTTTATCTCCTGCCGTTCTTTGAGGTGATTCCTTTTATGACTGAAAATTACTTTGTGGGGTATGATAACTTAGTGCCATTAGCTGATAAATCAGTCTGACTATGTAGAATCATGCAGGTACAAATGGCCTGTTGGAAGTTTGCCAGTAAAGCTTCGTTTTAAAGATGGGGGTTGATGAATGAAGAGAATGACAGGGAGAGAAGGTTGGATGATGTAGGGATAGTGAATCATGAAGTACAATGGATTAGCAAGGAGGAAGTAAGGATAGCTATGAAGAGAATGAAGAATGGAAAGGCCACTGGCCAAGATGACATACCTGTGGAAGCATGGAGGTGTTTAGGTGAAATGGCAGTGGAGTTTTTAACCATATTGTTTAATGAAATCTTGGAAAGTGAGAGGATGCCTGAGGAATGGAGAAAAAGTGTTTTGGTACCGATTTTTAAGAATAAGGGTGATGTGCAGAGCGGTAGTAACTACAGAGGGATTAAATTGATCAGTCACAGCATGAAGTTATGGGAAAGAGTAGTGGAAGCAAGGTTAAGAAGGGACGTGATGATTAGTGATCAGCAGTATGGTTTCATGCCAGGAAAGAGCACTACAGATGCGATCTTTGCCCTGAGAGTGTTGATGGAGAAGTACAGAGAATGTCGGAAGGAGTTGCATTGTGTTTTTGTAGACTTAGAGAAAGCATATGACAGGGTGCCTAGAGAGGAGTTGTGGTATTGCATGAGGAAGTCAGGAGTGTCAGTAAAGTATGTAAGAGTGGTACAGGATATGTACGAGGGTAGTGTGACAGAGGTGAGGTCTGCGGTGGGAGTGATGGATGCGTTTAAGGTGGAAGTGGGGTTACATCAAGGATCAGCTCTGAGCCCTTTCTTATTTGCAATGGTGATGGACAGGTTGACAGACGAGATCAGACAGGAGTCCCCGTGGACTATGATGTTTTCAGATGACATTGTGATCTGTAGTGAGAGTAGGGAACAGGTGGAGGAGACCCTGGAGAGATGGAGATATGCTCTAGAGAGAAGAGGAATGAAGGTCAGCAGGACTAAGACAGAATATATGTGTGTGAATGAGAGGGAGGATAGAGGAATGGTGAGGATGCAAGGAGTAGAGGTGGCGAAGGTGGATGAGTTTAAATACTTGGGGTCAATAGTTCAGAGTAATGGTGAGTGTGGAAGAGAGGTGAAGAAGAGAGTACAGGCAGGATGGAGTGGGTGGAGGAGAGTGTCAGGAGTGATTTGTGACAGACGAGTACCTGGAAGAGTGGAAGGGAAGGTCTACAAGAGGGTAGTGAGATCAGCTATGTTATATGGGTTGGAGACAGTGGCATTGACAGAAAGGCAGGAGTTTGAGCTGGATGTGGCAGAATTAAAGATGTTAAGATTTGCACTGGGTGTGACGAGGATGGACAGGATTAGGAATAAGTATATTAGAGGGTCAACCCAGGTTGGAAGGTTTGGAGACAAAGCCAGAGAGGCACGATTACGTTGGTTTGGACATGTGCTGAGGAGGGATGCTGAGTATATTGGGAAAAAGATGCTAAGGATGAAGCTACCAGGTAACAGGAAAAGAGGAAGGCCTAAGATAAGGTTTATGGATGTGGTGAGAGAGGACATGCAGGTGGTTGTTGTGACAGAGCAAGATGCAGAGGACAGGAAGAAATGGAAACAGGTGATCTGCTGTGGCGACCCCTAACGGGAACAGCCGAAAGAAGATGATGATTCCACAGGAAACTAATTAACAACACTATAGAGAGCAGATAATTTGGATTGTGTATTTGAAGGCTGTATTGTGCTGGTTTGATATAACAATGCTTCTTTTTACTTATCTTTTAGATAAAATACTGTTTAAAAGTTTTAATTGAAAAGTAGTTCACGGTGGTATACAGGTACTCATAAACAGGTAGGTAGTCAGACACAAAGAATGCTAGGTAAATATTTTACAGTGTCAAGAAATGGTGTTTTCAAGAGAATTTTAAAATATGCTGCGTGTGACGTTTAGCTCCCTGACTGACATTCAAGGCATTAACAAAAACAAATTTATTTCTGCTGGAAGAGTAAACTGCAGAAAAGTAACTAAATAATGTTCCATGAATTAGTAATTACAAGTTTCTTTGGCAATAGTCTTTCAACAAGATATTGTAAATCATGCTTTTCTTTTAAAAAATGTGAAAGATAGTTAGTGAGAACTTGGCACCTGTAAAAAACTTGGATAAGCAATTGTTACCCTTTACTAAGCAATAATGGACTCCAGAGACCGTTTTTATTAGACTCACTTGAGTGATCATGCTGATACTAATTGTTTGCAATGCCATTTAATACCAGCTGCTGATTGCTATTTTTTTCTCCATAAATGGCAGTCATTCTTTAAGAACATATACATTCTTTATATGCATGCCATCAAGAACAAGGTTTATTTTACTTATGAGCAATGTGAGTTAATTGTGTGTGTGTGTGTGTGTGTGTGTGTGTGTGTGTGTGTGTGTGTGTGTGTGTGTGTGTGAGAAAAAGCCCCCATTGTAGTACACCTGGTGGCTAGAGGTACTCTGGCTCAAACCCTTTACCTTGGGTACAGGGTTTGAGGAGCCTAAAGTCCGTAGCCACCACAAATTGTAAATTTGTGCCTCATCTTTTTGATTTGAGACTGTTCCTCATAAAATCTGTGGTTTTTCAGGATTTTTGTAGCAAATCACTGCAGGATTGAATTCATTAAATAATGACAGGCATTTGAATTCCAGACTTCATATTCTTCAAAAAATAAATGGTAACACACAACCTTTTTATTCTAGCAATTTTCTAAGTTTGTTAGATCAGTATTTTAAAATTGTTCCTATTTTGAGGCTGTATTCCCCCATTATTGGCTTTGTACAATTTTTTTGTGCTAAGAGTTGAGAGCTATGGTGAGAAGTGAGACCTGAATTTGTATTCTCCCATTATTGGCTTTGTCCAGTTTTTTTGTGCAGAGAGGTTGAGAGCTATGGCCCAAAGGTAATCTTTATCCACTACTGGCCAAATGCATTTGCTTTGAATGTGGTGTGGGTTTCAATGCTGTTTCAATGAATGTGAGTTTCAAGGGCAGAAAAGTTTTAATGCAAAGTCTATTTTCGTTGTGAGGACAGTGTTGCTTTGTTTAGCAGATGTCTACTGGTGTTTGTCCATTGGGCTGTAAAATGTAAAAATAAAATCCAAATAATCATTGTATTAGTAAAGTAGTATGCACACATTAGTGTTTATGGTAAATGGGGCGAAATAGCCAGGTAATTGGACATTGGAATGGCTGCAGGGAGACTCTGGTGCCATATATTGGTTGTCTGTTCTTCAGTTTGCATTTGAAAGTTGGTATCCCACAATTCAACTGGAGTGGACAGGGTTACATAATTATGTATGCAAATGTTATGTTAATCAGCGTACAAATTTGTACCTATTTTTCATGGGCCTTGTCCAGATTTTTAATGTTTCCAGGTTGAGAGGTATGACACACACACACAAAACAGAGTTCACTGTTTTAATTGTAAATGCGTATGTAAGTATTCTTTAATACAGTGGTTTAATTTGATTTGTGTTATTCAGGTGAACAGAAATACACATTTCTCTGTTTCCAAGTTTCACCCCTTCCCTAACATATTTATTTAAAAAAGAGTAAATGTATGTTCTTCCATGTAAATTTTAGTAACTATATGTCCTTCCATACTGTTGTAAATATAGTATTTAACTAAACATGGAAGTATAGCTACTGTCAGTTGCATCTGCTGAGAAATTCCTGACAAAGTCTGACACCAGTGAAGGTTCTGAAAAGTCTTTTAGCTTATCATTTAAATAATTTTATACAGATATTTGTTTTTTATTTATTTATTATTTGTTGATCATTTTAGCCCTAAAAGGCCAGATCTTTCTTTTCAGGAGACAACCAAGGTGTTACTCATACTGAGTTGGGGAAATCTGGCCAGGGCACCAGAAAATATCCGCATACTCTTTTTTTGTTTTTAACAAGTGCAGTGGAATGTTTTACATCCACCAGCATTACCATATCTTAGGAAGATAGAACCCGTGTTTAACATCTCATTCAAAGGATGGCACACTCAGGGGTGAAGTGCTCCCCTTATGCTGCATTGTAGTGTCATACCGGAAAAATTAATTCAAGTACCTGCAATGGAATAGAACCCACAGCCTTCTGGTCTTCCATCACCAAATGCAAAAAAGCTACCAGATAGCTAACTGTTCTTAAGCATGTTTTTTCTAATTTCTAAATAATTGCCAAATGTGCACTTCTTTACACTTATTGCTATTTGTAGGTTGGCTTTTTCTCCTTGCTGCATATAATTATGCGTTTTCCTGGACTGATTGTGTTATTTCAAAAACATTTTAAAAAAAAGCTGGTAAAGCTCATACAAAAAAAAATATGCGTGTTCATTTTGTAAGCCTTCCCTGTCAACAAAAACATTTTACTTATTTCCACACTGGAAATTTGCAATACAAATTAAGTAGTTTGTTTTATTTGGAAGAATGACTGCTTTAGTGACCCAGCCCAGAGTGGAAGAAGATTCCATCAAATGTATGTTTGTATGTAAGTATGCATGCATGTATGTGTGTCTAACAATTCCAAAAAGTAATTTACAACAGAACTGGTTTACATATGAACTTGGCAATGAATTCTTGCAGCAGATATTAAAAAATGGCATAAAGCATCAGGAAAATGAAAGATTACTAACCTGCAAAATTATCAGCTTAATATGTGTCTTCCTTGTCCCTGGGTTCCCTGTTTCTCAACGGAGGTTTCATGTCTCCTTCTCAGAGTTGTAAAACAGTTTCTGTTTCCCTTTGCTTGCTTCCTCTCAAGTAAGATCAATGTGAGCTGTATCCAGAAAGCATTTCTTACTCCTTTGGCTGTTTTTTATTATTCACTGTTTTCAATATACATTCACAGCACACTCTGTATATCTGTGCAGTCCAAAAGCGTGCAAAACACTAACCCATCATGTATTTTTTTTCTGGCTTTTCTTTTTAATTCAGAGGCGTGGTATTTTCCATCCTAAAACATAACTCTTGATTTTCCTGGTTATAGTTTGGCTGTTGTAAATATCTAGCCTGACATCTACTGGATTACATTAGTAAAACAACTAATAAATAGATATTTTTGTGCTTTTCACTTAACTCATCACGCTGTATTCAGGTATGTCCATCTTCATAAAATGCTGGGAAGCACATCTCTAGTTCAGAGTAAAGTACAGCCTTTCTTTAAATGCTGAAGCAGTAACACTATGCAACCAATGCCAGAGTTTTTTTTTTTTTTAACTAGCCACTTAATGCAACTGTAGAACAAAAGCCCTTTGACTCAGAAACATGCTCATCACGATAGTAATTAGCCTTCTGCTGGTTTTGATCTGGGTGGAGTGTGGCTCAGAGCTCATTATCAAGCACTCATAAAATTGTCTAAGGCCAGCGTCGAGAGAAAAATTGCACAGGACACTAAGGATAATCACAAGGCTTTCTTTAGTTATGTTAGGAACCTGGGTGGGAATTCCCAGATATGCTCAGAATTAGTCCAAAATGATAAAAAAATACACCAAACCCACAGACTTTGCCAACATCCTAGCTGACAGGTTCAGCGCAAACTTCTCCCCTCCACCACCAAAAGGGCAAATATCTATCCCAGCAGAGTGCTGCCCCCCTGACATCTCAGATGCTCAGGTAAGAGCCGCCCTCTCAAAAGCAAAAAACACAGCATCAATGGGACCAGACGGTGTCCCGGGCTGTGTCTTACATGAACTCCAAGAAGAGCTAAACCCAAACATAAAACTACTGTTCAATCTCAGCCTTACTACAGGATATGTACCTAAAGAGTGGCGTACAGCAACAGTGGTCCCTCTCCACAAAGGTGGTGCCTCAATGGATCCTGGAAACTATCGCCCCATAAGCCTGACTAGCTTGGTCTGCAAAGCTATGGAAAGGATCATCATGGACCTCATAAATAAAGATATTGGGGACCTACAGACACTGGATCCTACCCAGTTCGGCTTTGTTAAGGGCAGATCCTGCCTCTTAAACCTGGTCTATTTCTTTGAAACAGTCACAAAGGCCATTGACGAGGGGAATGTGGTCCACACAGCCTACCTGGACCTCGCAAAAGCCTTCGATACAATATCCCACTCGGGCCTTATAGATAAGCTCACCAGCTTAAATATAAACCCCTATGTCACTAGATGGGTTGCAAACTGGCTCAAGGACAGAACCCACATGGTAAGAATTGCTGGAGCCATGTCAGACTCCAAACCAGTTACAAGTGGCGTCCCACAAGGCTCAGTCCTGGGATCTCTCTTGTTCGGTATATATTTCTCGGAGGTACAGGCCAACACGGAAGGACTGTGGCTGACCAAGTTCACAGATGACTGCAAATTGGGTGCCATAATCGACTCTCCAGCCAACACAAGCATCCTCCAAAAGGGCCTCATAGAAACAGACAACTGGTGCCAGAGTCATGGCCTCAAGCTAAATGCCAAAAAGTGTATAGTCATCCCCTTTGACAAAAACAAAGTGCCCACAAATTACCACATAGGTGGTAATCCATTAAGTACAGAAGAAGTAATTTGGGACCTGGGGACCCAAGTTGATAGCAATCTCTCATTTGACAACCACGTGGCCAAAGTGGTTAGAAAAACATTTTATATAGCCCACCTAATCATGAAGGGATTTACATCTAGATCAGGAGAGGTCATCGTGCCTCTTTACTCATCCCTCATCAGGCACATAATTGAGTACAATGCCCCTTTTGGGATGTACCTTACCAGACACCTGCAGCAACTGGAAAGACCCCAAAAGTACCTCACCAAGAGGATCAAAGGGCTCAAACAGATGCCATATGCTGCCCGGTTAAAAAAACTCCAGCTCTACTCAGTGGCATACCGCCTGCTCAGAGGCGATCTGTGCCTGACGTATAAAGCCATGTCCAACCCGGAATTAATGGACATGCTGCACCTCAGAAAATCCAAATTCCATCGAGCTACGTGCTTGAGAGACTTGAACCTCAGCACTGAAATAAATAGGACATGCTGGAGGGACAGATTCATAACCCAGGGGCTCCCTTCACTCTGGAATAAAATCCCAGTCGAGGTTAGGCAGAGTCCCTCATTGACTCTCTTCAAGAGGAATCTTGATGAGTGGATGGGAGATCGTAGGTTTACCCCGGGTATCACTTCTGTGTCACTGTTAGACAGAGGCACAGTATACTAACCTCGAAAAAGGGCATAGCAAAATTCATTTAAAATGGGTGGCGAAAGCCAAACACACTCTGGCTAGGCTTATAAATGCCCTAGGGCAGATAGCCTAGTATGAACCTATGAACAGTATAAAAAGTCATTGCTCTAACCTCAGCTAATCAATTAAACAGCTCATGCCTGATCTGCAGTGTTAATGGGAAAGCTGCAATAGTGGCTACATAGTCAAACAAAGGAAAGTGCCAAACATTGGGGTTGTACACATTCAGTATATGAACATATGCAAAGAAGCAAAAATATGAGAGAAGCAGCCTGCTACATTAAAAGGGCCACTGTAATATGGTAATCTGTTTTTTGACCAAATGAAAGGGCAGAACTGGGAGTATAGAACAATATAAACAATGAGACAGCAAGCAGAAAAAAAAATCACACAGAGAAAACAAGCAAAGTAGAAATTGGAAAATGGGGAGACAGGAAAAGGGTAAATATATATATATATATATATATATATATATATATATATATATATATATATATATATATATATATATATATATATATATATATATATATATATATATGTATATATATATATATATATATATGGTACTTTTCCGTTATCGGGGCAACACTTGTAAGGTGCACACAACGATCGCACAGCTCTTAGCCCTGAAGCGTTTGTTTTGAGATTGTGCATCACATCAGAATTCATTTTTTGAGCAAAAAGTACTAAGCTCTATAACATGCGGCATTCTTGACTAATTGTAATCCTGAGTAACATAAAAATCAGGGACGGTTGAAAGGTACGATAGTGGCTCAAAAACTGTGGCGTATGTACCCTATAGGTAAAACACATGTCAGTTCCTCAGCTTGACCTTGTTTATTACTACAGGTTGTTTATATACTGCCCTTTTCTCTGGCACAGAACAGGCGGGGCCGATCACAAATTAAATCAATGATTTGTTTCTGAGTAATGTAAATGTAAGGATGGAGGCAGCATGTAACAGACATGGTTCTCAATCTTGGACAATGACTTTCTGTTTTACTTACCACCGAATTTTGCTTTACATTTCAATACCAACTGCATTACGATTCTTTCCTGTGCAGAAAATGGTATTTTTAGCAAACAAAATGTGGACTTTTCTGCAATATATACAACTGAGCATTAGGGTGACAAAACATCTGCATTTTACCAAAAAGAAACAGTAAGGCAAACCATGGCTTGCTAGCATCGGTTATATTGTAGGAGGGAGTAATCCCTGCTGCTGGCATCTTTATTGAGATCAGATTGTGGAACATTTGCTCTCGCTGCTCGTTTGGAAGTACTATCCGATTTTTTGGGGGTAGGATTGAGCATGACTGTATGACAAGTTACACAGACTGACTCATTGCAAAGCAGTAAAAAAAGGGTTCTTCATGTCTGTTTCTTGGTCTTTCAAAACAAGCCCTTCAGGGCTAACAGCTGTGCGATCATTGTGTGTGTGTGATACTGTGTTGCAACTTAGTGTTGCCCCGATAACGGAAAAGTACCACATATATATATATATATATATATATATATATACATATATATATATATATATATATATATATATATATCCTTTTCTTTTATCTGAAGAGGGATAACTGGGAAAGGATGCAAGGGAAGGTGAAGGTATGGTACGAGGTTGAAAAGAGGTAATGGGAGGTGCAGACATACTGAAGAAAGGGGAAACCAATAGACTCAGAGACACCATACAAACAAAGGGAAAACATTGGTGATGGGGATGACTGGACAACAAACAGGGGAGGGTAATGACAGAAAAGGAAGGACTGTACTGGGATGGAGGACAGGATGGATATGGTTTCCCATTCCACCTTGCTCATGTGATTCTCACAGAGAGGTCAAATAGCACCCCTTCCCATCTACCTTAGATCCTGCTTGAGGTGTTCATGGCAGAGCCTGGCAGAGATGCGACACTACTAATTGCAAGAGTATAATCTCCATTTGGTTGCTGCAGGCATCTGTCCATTTGTGCAGCAGCTCCCCACCACTTCTGTCAGCCCACTGTGGGTCACATAGTCACCACCCCTGGCAGAACCACTGTCAGGAACACTGGACATCACAGGTGGTGCAGGAGAGGTGGTAATGTCACTGACCCCCCCCCCCCCGTGCAGCCTCAAAGGTAGACAGCCCAAGATGTTGCCTGGGGATATGTAGAGGCTAGCTTGACTCACTTGGGGATGATAGAATCAACCTAGCCACTAGCACTGGCAGCTCTCTTACATAACTGCAAAATATACTGGCTTAAATAATGTAAGAAACATAGCAAAATAATTTAAACAGAAAGGATGGAGACAAACGAAGGAAGAGGAGAGAGAGCAAGAAATTGCTATAAAATCAATTTATGAATTGTAAAAGTCATATGTTTGAATAAAGATGGCATACAAATTGTTAATACAGCTGCAAAAAATACTAAGCTAATTAGCGGCATGATGTTTGATATCTACAGAGAGTGTGATACTATGAATTCCAACAAGGTGGTCACAAATAAATATTCTGATGGTGTTTTACCTTTTGTGTCTATTATACCTGAGTTAGTTTACCTACAAATTGCTGAGACATCATTCTGGGCAGAAGCAAAGTTGGTTCAGTTAGTGCCAGTTATATGAACCAGCATTCCACCCCCTCAGCTCTTCAGGTGAAAAGCAAAACAAAACAAAATAAGCACTTCACTGTAATAAGCCATAACTACTGATGACTTATTACAGTTATATCTACACACACACACCCACCCTAGCAAAAAAAAACAAACAAAAAAACAGACATTCCTTCTAATGGCAAATTGTACTATGCTGGCTGTGGGTGTAAGACATGCTGTTTGATCACGAGAACATTTTTTTTTAAATATGCAGGCAGGCAATGAAATATATTATTAGGAATTGTGGCCACTAAAGAAGTAGTACTTTGAGCTGGGTGTGAAAGAAAGGAACATCTTTGCTCTGTTAGAATTTTGACTGCATTTTTGTGAACCATGTTGAACTGTTTATTGTCTGGATACTATCTGTGTGTGAAACAAAGTTAAAACTTTTCCTAGCTTTGCCTCTTGTTTTGGTTTGTGCCTCATAAAATCTGTGGTCTTCTGGTAATCCATTGAAGATTGGTGTCACTACATGGGGAGTGGCTGTGGTAAAAAGAAACTTGCCCTCTTGCTCTTTTCTCATTTTGAAGTATGTCATTTATTTTAGGACTAGTGTGAATTTGTATGAAATAAGTTGGGAAATGTATTCTCTGCTGACTGATTTTGAGAAATTAAGTCAAAACCATTCCTTATTTCACATAGCGTCCCTGACCTTGCCTTATATTGTTGGTCTGTGCCTCATAAAATGTATGCGTGTATTTTTTGTAACAAATCATTGAGGACTGTAGTCATTAAATGGGGGAGGGGTATCTTCTTGTCATTTACTCAGTTTAAAGAGGGGGTAGCTATCGATGGAAACAACTTACTATCTTGTCATTTTGTTCAATTTAAAGGGGTACTGGTTGTGGACAAAAAACTTGCCTTCTTGTTCTTTGTTCATTTTAAAATCTGACTTTTCAGGATTAGGGTGCATTTGTATGAAATATGTTGGGGTATTTATTCTCTGCAAGCTCTGTGGAACAAAGTTGAAACTGCTCCTGATTTCACAGAATGTCTCTGATTTTGCATCATATGTTTGGTCTGTGTCTCACAAAATTTGTGATTTTCTAGCAACTCACTCAGAATTCAGTCTTTAAATTATGACAAACATTTGAATTTTAAGACTTCAGAAAATGCACGCCAGTGCAAAACTATTATTCTATCAACTTATTAAGTATATAAGAACAATATTTAAACTATGGCCATGATTTTAGGCCTCTGTCCCTCATTATCTTTTGGATTTGTCCTTGATTCTTCCACTGCAAAATTGAGAGGTAGTATTTTTATCATAGTAAGATGAGGTGTAAATAATGAGATGGCTATAACTGCTGGGTGGTATTTTTGCAGATGAAAGTAACTTACCCTCTGTTTGTTTACTCTTTAACCCATACAGATTTTCAGGTATGATACACATTTGTGTGCAGTTCTTGTGGCTACTGTATGTGTGAAACAAAGATGAAATTGCATAGCTCTCAACTATCTTTGATTTTGCAGAATGACCTGATTTTATATCATATGTTTGGTCTGTTCTTCATAACATTTGTATTTCTGGAATATCATTGAGGATTGAAGTCTGTAATTAATGACAGATATTTAAGCTTCAGACTTCATATCCTTCAGAAAATGCATGATAATGCAGAATCTGTTATTCAAGCAACCTTTTAAGTATATAAGACAAACCTGCCTCTAATTCCAGGTCGTTGGTCCTCATTATTTTTGTTTTTATCTCTGCTTCTTGTGATAAGAGATTGACAGGTATTTTTTATCACAATCAGATGAGGTATACATAGCAAATTGACTATAACTGCTAGGTGGGGGTGTGGTTTGTGGATGAAAGGAACTTATCATCTTGTTTGCTCAGTTTAAACAGTCTAGCTTTGCAGAGCTAGTGTGCATAAGTGTGAAATAATCTGAATACTTGAACCACTATGTGTTTGTATGAAACAAACTCAAAATACATTGTGTCTATAATAATTTACTTATTTTACTACAGTCAGACATGTAAGGTGTATGCAGTCAATAATGGGGGCTATAATATGAGGGTCTCTGTGAAACAGAATGGCTGACTCTAGTTGATATGATCGGGTTAAACAGTCATTAGTCTGGCTTTGCAAGATTATGGTGCATTTGTGTAAAGCAAGTTGGAATACTTTACTGTGACCATTTTTTTTATCAATATTGAACATTTGAGGTTTATACATTCAAGTGCCTGTAAAGACGGATACTGACACTGGTGCATTATAATGACAACAGTTCTGATAGTCTTAAATTAGCATTTTGTCTTTCATGAAAGGTCTGGAAATACTTTTTGATATCTATAGGGGTACTATAAACTTTTCTAAAGTCTGAAGGAGGCTCACCATGACAGAACTGACCCTGTTATCAAAAGACGTAGTGTGCTGATGTGGACAACCATCATGCACACTGTGTCCAGTATATCACCAGGAACTACCATGATTCATTTACATAAATCAGGGTTGTCCATAGGGGAGTACAAAACACATGCCAGCTTCATGAACATTACACAGGAGCTCACAGTACACTATTGAGTACTATGTAAACATGTGCCCAGGGGAGAGGCATTGGTTAGCATGACAGAGCATTTTCAGTGCATCAGTGATAAGCAGCTTGGTAATATACACTATACCTCACTAAATAGCTACATGCACAGTACATTGCAATGCCGCATTGTGCTCCACTGTCATGTCAAGGAGTGATTCATAAAAATATTTTACCCTTTAAACATCACAGCAGACTGGGATAATTTTTATAATATGCTAATGAGGGTATCAGATGCTGTATGAGCTCCCACTGACAGGAGCTTACTAGGATTACTGAATTGGGAGGTGGAACAAATTTGATTATGGTAGCAGGTTTGTCTACATCATAGGGAACCACATTGCTCGTAAGGATTTTTCTCTGATGCAACAGAAATTTTAGGTTATTTATTGTTTTAACAGTCCTAATGTGCTTCTTAGCTCTATGTACGGCAGAATATATTAGCAGGGAATGTAGATCATTGTGGTGACAAATATAACAAAGCTGAAAAAACAACAAACTATGAATAAATGAACGCAGTGCAAGCTTGTAGGAATCCTTCTTGATAAATTCTGATTAAAAGTCAATACAATTACTTAAGTCGAAGACAAATATAACACCAAGGGATTGTTCATCACTACTTTCCTGTAAGTACAACATTGAAAACAACCAGTAATTAAACAATGCTGTTACTGTGAACTACATATCAGGGAGAGGTGTGGTTTGCATATGTACTTCATGCATGGAGTGCAATGCCTATGCAAGACTGCATACAAAGTCTTGTCGCTTTGTGTGTAGCCCCTTATGAATTGATCAGGTACTAGCCTTACTCCGCTGCACTCTAATACTTAAAAATACTGTCCTGGTGACTATTGCAGTGAGGAATATTTATTGGTAACTATTATTAATTTTCTTGAAAGGTACAGACATTCTAAAAAGGAATGAGTTTGTGTAACTCAAATATGCATTGTACTCTCACCTTAAAGTTATAAGTTACAAAATCTGTTTCACACTATGAAATTACTGTTTTTTTAGTCTTCTAATTGCATTTTATAAAATGAAAATGACATAGTATTTGCAAAAAGCTTGGTAAGACATCTTCTTTGGGTTAAACTGAACATATATCTGGTGATTGATTTTTCATTGATTTCTTCCAGACTAAATAAAATGTCCACTAATAAGTGGCAAAAATAACCTTTAAAAGCATTTCTGCAAGGAAGCAAGCCCCTTGTACTCCTGATAAAGGGATCAGGGGTTCACTCCCACATCCCTTACTAAAATATTCTAATTCCACAATCACCCAACAGCATGGAAAAGTGAAAACAGATAAAACACATAGCAGTTTTATACAAACAGCAATCCTGATGAGGCTATTAAAGTCTATCACCTTTCAACAAACTTCAGCAAAAGAAAAGTTCTGAAAAAGGCACATAAAGAAATAAAGAAACCTTGATTAAGTATACACCAACTATTAATATGATAAAAAGGGAGAAAGCACACAGTGACTGCTGGCAAGGAATATCAGAAATCATGTAATATAGGTACTAACTCTCAGACTTATTATTATGCAAAATGTCACGGCATGTCATGTTAAACCAGCAAACAGTTGCAGTTATTGGATATCATTTAAAATATCGTATGACTAACATTCATAGAAAATGTATTTTACAAAGTAATGAGATTCATGAAAGTACTACCAATAACACTGTTGTATAGAGCAAACTGATGTAAGGAATTTACCCCAATTGTTACAATGAAATGGAATATAATACAATGAAATGCAGATCAGCTTATCATTCATTTTTGCAGCCCCTTTTCCTGACTTATGTTTTGATATGTCTTGTTTTCTGGTCCTGGTTGCTGTAATACTGTGATACACAGCCCAGTCCAGTAGCCTCATTGAATATGCAGACCTCATCCTCCAGTTTTTCTTATAAGTTATGGTCTGGTTACAGGCAGAAAAGCTGCTATTTCTTTGGATGCTTCTTCAGTGCCTAGCCCCCTTTACTTTTGTAAGTCATCCCAGCATTATGCCATGAGGTATAAGTAATATATTTATGAATGGCTCTACTATGCATATGTAGCTGCAGTGTACCAGACTGATTCCACATAGTGCCAACAGCATTACATGAAAGCTACATACATTTTTACATAGTAATAATAATAATAATAATATTAATAATAGTAATAATAACAATAACAGTGGGAGGTAGGAGAAGAGGTTAACTGGACAATACTATGTCATATTTACGTAACAGGCGCTGTGGGGATGCCCGTTGATACTGATCATGATCATTAAATTATGCCTTGTGGAGAGGGAGAGGGGAAAGCCCCAGGCATAACCATTACTGGCATTATAAAGGAAAATTAATAATGTAATCACTTTGCAAGAAGCCAGTGTCACGTAAGGGTTCAGATGTCATGAATCCTTCTGTGTGTTTATGTGAATTTTCACTTGGTCCCCTGGTTCCTCACACATTCCAAATATGTGGCATAGGTGAATTATCATTCCCTGACATTGTCCACAGGTATGAGCGCTGTGTGACAGTTGTCCTGTGATCATGTGATACCTCATGTAGGATTACTTCCTCTACTTGTGCCCAGAGAGTGCCAAGACTGGCTCAAGCTCCATAGTCATTTTGAAGGTAATTAAGTGGGCAATCACAGAATTAGTAAGCAAATTAATTCTACCATTTGCTTGTCTGTTTCTTTGTTTGCTTAAATTTGAATCACTTAGTCAATGCTCTTGTCTAAGGGCCATTTTCAGCCATAACAGTAGGATCTTTTACAACCACCTGAGCTGCCACCAACTCAGGCAGAGAGGGCCTCAGTTTACCATCTCATCTGAAAAATGACACACTCAGGAGTACAGCATCCCTGTTATGCTGCACTACAATATCAGCAATCCATCTACCACTTGTGGGAATAGAACCCACAGGCTTTTGCACCAAAGACAAGTATGCTACCTATCGCACCACTGGCATGTGGTAGAATCCCAACATCTACATTTGTACACTGAGATATTACATGCTGAGGTAACCAGTTATTACAGTCCCAATATCAGCAGTGTGCTACGTGTTACACCACTGACATATGGCAGAATACACATATTTACTTTTATTTACTGATATATTGCATGCTTGAGTAACCAATTACACTTGAGCGCAGAACCTTTAACTCTACCAACACTCTCAGTATCTCTGAAATATCAAGTTTTCTTACTACAGTCTCAGACTGTGAATTATTACACTTAGGCATTTGCCCCCTACTCACTACCCATTATGAACCTCTAGATTTAGGTCAATTTGTCTCCATAGACCTCTTTTTTAGTCTGTCTTCCACTGAAATAACCTTTGGTACACCCTATAGGTAGCAATTCACTATCCACAGAAATCAGAAACATTGCGTAAACTTACCTGCTTCAGAAATTATCTCTTACCTGCCCTTCCAACCCCAATTTTGTTTATGTCTTCATGAGTATAATGTCTAAATAATGTATTATTTAGATTCGGACTTATTCTGGATGATACAGTTTGCTGTCATATTACTTGGTCTCTATACTATACAACTTTTTGAATTATCTTGTTTACCAGTAATTACCTGTTTTCACTCTGTCTTCTTTGGGGTGAGCCTGAAAAGTGTTTCTCAACAAGCCTGTCTACCCAATTAACAAATGATAAATAAATAATAAAGAGAACATACTTAAAAAAGTGCATCTGAACAACAAAATAATAAAGACCGGAGTTAACCAATTACAAGTGAGCCAACAGGTTATACATACATGGCATTTTTGCACAGACTATTAATTATGGAGTGAGAAAAATGCAAAAAATTGTGCTCAACACTCCTGAGAACTAACAATCAAAATATCCATTGGAGCTAAAAGGGATATCTCTGGGTGTAGGATGTTAAAAACTATTCTGAGATTGCGAAGGGTCACCATTAAATACCATGTTCCAGTGGGGTTTGCACTTAGACATATGGTTATTCCAAATGAAAGGCATTAATTTGGAGAAGGTCCTCTTCCCAGTGTGCAGATTCCTTGTTGGTCACTCCATAACCACATCTGCTTTATGTTGTAAACTGAGACTACTATTTGGTATGCTAAGCCTCCTTAGTAATGGTGGACAGTCATCACCCTGTCTTGGTTTGTAGATAAGGGAATTCAGGAGGAAACTGACCCTCTTGTACATTGGTATTTTGTCAATTTTTATCAAATTACAGCAATGATGGTGATAAAGGTGAGCAAGTAAGACAATGTTATATTTATATTTAGCTGAAGATAGTTGGTATACTCTGATCAGGACATGAGTATGTTCCCATGAATGGAAGTATAAGCGTTTGCCATCTAAGACCTGCCACCTTGTAGTATATCTTCAGCTTCCAGAAAAATATTTTTAGTGATCTTATCTATATAACAGGAAAAACAAGAGGATAGGTTCTAAATTAAGGGTAATGTATTTTCTTTTTTGTAACCTGGTCATGTGACAGATGGGTCCACAATACTTGCATTAAACTTCTATAAATCACCAGAAGAACATATTAGTTATACACTGATGGGAAGATGAGATCTCAAAAAAATGTCCATTTCAAGAATATATTGTTTATTGTTTACAGCACTATCAGGCTAAAACCAGTAGAATCTTTTACCACAACTATTTTCATATTTATGAATTAACCACAATAAACAAAAGTAGTTTACAGTAAAGTAAAGGGTTGTGCTTATATGCTTAACTAGACCAATGGGAGAAAAACTGTAGTCTCTGCTTTTTTTTATTCTGAAGGGGCAAACTGTTACAAATAACTTACTTTATATGCATGCTATTTAATATTGCTTAATTAAGCATTTTGCGTTATGTATTAAGTTCACACTGTTAAAAAATGCAACATTTCCACCAAGAGAACATGTGACATTCAAAGACAAAAATATAACAATAACAGAATGTAACTTATCCCTAGTTTTCACCTAGATAATAAGCTACAACCTGTATTCCAAACTGATGCTCAGTAACCATATACCAAATTTTAACATCAACAGTCAAGTACCACTATTATTGACATAATAATCTTGTATTTTTTTTTACATATGTCCACTACATACCAAATATGGTCTTACAAACTTGATAAGGTTTCACCAAATTACATAACAGAATAGCAATATTATATCAGAAAGCATCAATACCCAGCACCATAGGACTTTCTGAGAGTATAATAGTTTTGTGAAGCATAGGTGGAGAATAAAATTGAATGTTTAGGTTTCTTCACATATAATATCTGTTCTCTGACCTCTGGATGAAGGATGTGATAATGTGCTTACCGATGATGGTGTCTGCTTTTGCAACCAGCTTCATAGTTTCTCTGGTATAATCTGTGGATGAAGCTGTGAAAATCTACTTATCAAAGATGTTATGTGTTTCTGTGACCTGTTCCCTTAGTAGACAATAAACAGTTAAATCTTTCAGTCCTTCCACATACAGTTTCTCCTCTCTAACCTGCTCTTATCGATTTTGTTGTAGGCCCCTGAAGTCTTCTCCCTTGTAAGACATCTTCAGTTATCCCAACAATTACCCACAAATCTTTTTAAAGATCCAGTCTGTGTGCAGGTAAACAGAGACAGCAGTCCAAACAAAAATCGGTATATTTAATATTTTGCAACCTGGTTTAACACTTAATGGTAGAATCCAATGACAGACTCTGGATTGTCTCTTATAAGTGATTTGTTAATATTTATTTATCTCTTAGTTATAAAATGATAAGGGGAAATAGACGCTAAGAAAAAGATCAATTCAAAATATGCCCCTTGCGGTATACCGATCTTTGTCTGCAAGGTAAATAACTGAAAGATAATGAAAAGCCTGGCGAGGTGTTCCTCCTCCTCCTCGGGTAAGGGTTCCTGGTTCGTTTAGTACTGCCAAGTAAAGATCTCATGTGTTACTGCAACTTAGGCCAACTGTCAGCTCAGCTACATCTGAAAAGGTAGCAAGCAAACTTGTTTCTGAAAATAGAAAAGTGAAAGTCCATCAATTTAATATACATAATTTAAATATATCATGGCATTAACCCACACATTAGAATAAAAATAAATAAAATTCTCCTTTTGCTGCAGAATACTGCAAATAATTACTGCAAATAAAATGCAAACCTGTTCCACATTCTCCTGTGTCCCCTAACTGGGTCCAAATGTGGAGCATCCAATAAATAGGATAAGTCTACATGATGTATTTTTAACAGTCAGTTTGAAGGTTATGCCACATTAGTGTAAGATATGAAAGAGGAGTAGATGTTTTGATAAGAAATAAAAAAAAAATGACTGGCCTACATAATCTGCCCATATCCTTATTAATTTCCAAAGTTGCAGAATATCCCATCTGCTTACTGTAGCTTGCCACTGAAAAAGGATTAGCATTTTATCCTAAAACAAAGCTTACTTGCCACCCATTTTTGTCAAAATCTCCAGTCCTGCTCTTAAAACTGAACAAACAGTTTTTGACATAAATGTAACTAACTCTAAAATTGGTCAACCTCAGAATTACTTAATTTGGGAGTTGCAGAGGGAACAGCACCTTGTATAGTGAAAGAGTGTGAAAGGCTTTACCCCTAAAGCAAAAACTTTCCAATTTGTTGCCAATTTGGTTTGAAGGACTTGATTAAATGGGTTTTGATGAAACAGGAATTAAGTACTCTACATTCATATAACTTATTAAAAGCTTACCTACATTGATTGATCTTGGGTTGACTTTTTTGTGAGGGGTGCTTTTTGAAGTAATCATTTCTGTTTGTTTTGGCTAGACAGAGAATTTCAGCAATGTAATTCAACGTTCACCATCATCATCATCATCATCGTTATTACCCTCTTTGTCATTATTTCCTACTCAGTGACAGGGCAGGGAAAAGTCATTGAAAGTAGCCTCAGTCCTTTCCTTAGTGAGTACTGAGCAATTCTTACATCCTTGTCCATAAAGTTCACTTTATTTAGTTATTTATTTAGCATTTGACTACTGGGATAGTCTGACTGTGATGACTTGCATGCCTCCTTTTCAGCAGAGGTCTAGGGAAAAAAGCTCCACATACATGAGTAAACATTTATGTAAAGAATAATATTTAGACATTGAGCTGACAAACACAAAATTATAAAATGTTTCACAAGCATGTATCAAGTCAGATATATAAACATACCACACATGTACAGCATTTTAGTCCATAGTGGTCTTTCTTCTTCTTTCGGCTTTTCCCGGTTAGGGGTCGCCACAGCGGAACTCCGGTCCGCTAATTATTGGCAGTTGATTTTTACGTACCGAGTTGCCAGCCCTGACGCACAACCTTCAACGAAGGTACGCCCATTCACGCATGTCTCCACTCAGAAGATGCTCTAGCTGAGAGTCGAACCAGACAGCGTCTTACTGTGAGGCGACAATGCTACCGCAGCACCACCACCGCTATGGTAAGAGTATAAAAAGACATCATATTTCACAACATGCAACCAGTCAAAATATAACACTGTGATCGACACAAAAAGTATTTTTTTTCAGATTTGCTTAATTACAATTGTCAAGATAAAAAGCAAAGGAGGTTACAGATTAAAAAAATAGCAAGTGGAAAAGAGGTGAGGAAAGAATTGACTTGTTAGCAGGTGTATTTAGGAGGTAAGTGCAGGAGAAATGGGTATAAAGTAGTTGGAAGTACAGGTATTTGATTTAAATTGCTAGTCTAGTGTGCAACATGAACATAGCTATATCTGTTTAAGGCACTCTTTATGGAAAAAAAAATCAAGCCTTGGGAGACTGGGAATTTGTTTTAAGTGGAGGGGTTTTGTGACATAGTTGAAGTATAAAGAGTCTCCAGGTGTATTGTATGATTTGGTTGTATTTAGGAGTGATTGTGTGCTGAATCTTAAGTTTCTAGGAGGGGCATAGCTGAGAAGTGTATTGTGTAAGAACCCTTGTTTCTTTGTCAGTTAACTTCCTCAAAATTTGTACCAGAAATATTAATGCTCATTACTGCTAAAGCTTTCAGCAACCATGCAGTCTAAGATATACACTCAGCATATTGTTAGTATTGCACTGGAACACATTATAAATGCTTGGTTCCAGCTAAAACAGAAGCAATGTTCTTCTCATAGTAGAAGAGTTGGACATAATCCCTTTGACAGGTTCACTCATTATCTGGTGAGGCATAGGGGCAGCTACTGGTACAAACATACACTGCCATGATCAGTACTTATAGTGAATACCTCAAACTTAGAAATATCTGTAAAATAATTAGATCAGATCTTTTGAAGCCTCATTATTCCTCCACTGCATGCAATCTGATTTTTTTTTTCAATATTCAAGATTTTCTAGCAAAACATTAGCTACTTAGCAAGCAGGAGTTCAAACAGTGAATTATTTTTCATCGAAATAAATGGGTCATTATAAACTGACCAATGTAAACTTAAAAAAGCCTTCAAATCTCCCTATATTCCCCCTGAATTTTCATCCTTTGTCTAGAGATGCCATTTTTTCAGAAGCCCAAAGTGGAACATTTTTTTATGGAAATGTCAAATTTTGTTGGACAAATTATTGACTACAGCCAGTACTAATGACTAAATTTCACTATAATATTGTAATAAAAGCTCACTCTTATAGAACAAGTTTTTTATTGTTTCATATCCCATTAAGGTATCTCAAATGCAAAATAACTGTTTTATGCAATTAAAGGAAACATAGGAAATACCTTTGTTATTGTTCATGTTTTTTGCAGGATGCAATTATTTGACTACAAGTGTCCTGCATAAAGAGGGACAGGTGGTAACTCTACCTTTGTTCCCAGAAACTATACCGATATCTAGCTCAGCTTTTCCATTTAACTTTCATGGGATTAACCACCAATATGTTAAAAATGCTTAAGAAATGGCATTCACATTGAGGACCAAGTCTAGATCAGTTCCTTCCCCATATTCTGAATGTGTTTGACTTCATATCAACAGCATTTATATCATCAGTGGGTCTATGCCAGATATAACACTCTGATTTATGCAAGTATGCCACCATTGCATCTCTAGCTAAATCTGAAAACTCATGTTCCAATGAACTATACTCATTTACCCACAGTTTACACTCAAGAAATGTCTTGAAAACTTAGCTTCTGCATATGTACAGGAACAGCCTATTATGAAATGAATAGGATGGTTTCCAAGGAAGCCACAATACAGCCGCAGTTATACTCACTGCAGCCCTGGCAAAGGCAGCTCTCTGATTTCCTACTGACACTGCAGTGGTATTAATTTCTTCCACCTTCAACTGATTAATGAACTATATACATTCAGAATTATTTCCTCTGTCAAAACATGTTTCCACATCTACATATATGGTAGATCCTCAGTATTTATAAAACTCTGTCTTCCCTGTAGATCCCATCCTATGGTAGTCCTACACAGTATTTGTAAAACCCAGGGGTGGCTCATCCTATCGGACTGCAGGTCTGCAGCCCTCCCACCTACAAAGAAAAACAAGAAAATAAATCCGTGAAACAGAAAATCTATTCAGACTGCCTTTATCGGCAGTCCGTATGCAGAAAAACAGGTACCCAGCAACCTGTGCTGTAGGATACCCAGAAATCTGTGCGGTCAACGACCGCACAGAACAGAGGAGCTCCGGACTGCTTCCCTTGCAGTCAGAGCCAATGAGGAGTGAGCTGAGAGCTCTCTCTCAGCTCTCGCTGGGATTTCACTGCACGGGCATTGTGTAGAGCGATAGGTTCTGTTGGATTATGTGGCTTCCCTGCAGGTCGGTCGTCGCTGGTAGGTGCAGACATGGTCGGACGGTCGCTGGCTTCAGAAGGTAGGAGACATGGTCGCTGGCTTCAGAAGGTAGGAGACATGGTCGGACGGTCGTTGGCTTCAGAAGGGGCGTGTGTGTGTCTGTATATGACTGTGTGACAGAGGAATAGAGAAAATGAAACAGTAGTTATGTATTAAAAATAATATTGTAGGTCTGCATTATAGTGCTTAAACTGTACAGCATATGGATGTGGCAAAGGTTTTAAGAATATGAAATATCATATTACTGAAATGATTTATCATTGTAAAAACGATATTGATTGTAATACTGTACATGTTGTTTTTACTGGCATTTGTCAATCACATACCTCACGGTTTGTGTATAAAAACTTCAGGGAGAGAAAACACTTGAACACATACCTGATATTAGAAGAAATTGTGTAACAAATACATTATATTAAAATTAGTTGGAGTGGGGAAGCAAACATAAATTAAAATTCCTGGCGTTATGGATGCTATATAGCAATATGAGAAAAGGTAATATAAACAGTTCAGAAGAAATTAAAAAAATGTAATGGGATTGTGATATTAAATATCTACACCATGCCTAGATTGAATGAAAGAGCCTCAATTAATCCAAGTGCTAAATGTAAGATGTCTGAAGCAGTAATCATGTGATTCATTTAATTTTAATTACTTTAAGTGTGTATATATGTTGGTTGTTTTTAATGAAGTGTGATTTACATGAAAGCTGGTAAGGTTTTCCTGAAATGGCTTTTTTCTTATTTGTGGCCTATCCCATTTGCTTCCTTATATTTGCTAAACAATTTTATGCTATGGATGTAAACTAAGTACAACCAAGGTGTCCTTGACGCTGAACCATGTGTTCAGCAGCCCAGAGACCCATTCATCTTTTCCTCAGCTCTGACTGTATGCTTTTTCATATCAGTGTTTACCTGCTGTAGCTGTGTAGTGAATCTATCTCATTAGTGATGGCTGTAGCAGGTAGCCAGCATTACCTGTTGTGCACATAAAGTGCCTTGCATTTTGATATTTTTATATGCTCTGTGCCATGCATGTAACATTTGTGTTTTGTACCTAGTTATCTATCAGATGTCCATTTGTATTGTGTCTTACTCTGAACAGGTGGTGCAGAAGTGGCATCTACCATGTATGAATATGTACTTTATTGATACTTCTGAAAGACCACGCCAATGTACTGTTGATTGTTCCATAAGTGCTGTATCCTATTTTCACCTTAAGGAGCAGTAGACTTTCCTCTGTAAGTATTATTACACACTGGTCCTATCAGTGCCTTTTATGGCAATGTATATCCAGTCAGTGGGACTGAGGATGGTATGCAAGAGGGCAACATCTTAAAACTGACGCATGGCCATGTGTTTGTTCCCTGGTGTATGGAGAACCACCATACATTTTCTTCACTGTGCTGCAATACCACAGTGACATGGCTGTTCAAGTTTGTGACTGTGTGTTAGCACTGTAGACAGTACTTTTATGGATACCAACTGCATTTACTTGATGCAGCAAAGTTTGTCACAGTTGTTCACTCAATTATCAGGATGACCATCACTAAAATGAGACTACTTTCTTTTATTGCTTGTAGAAAGATTGCTAATTGGTATTGCTTGGCATATATATTTTTTATTTTTTATTTATTTATCATTTGTACTCATACAGACATCATCTTAGCCAAAAGGCAGAGAAGTAATATTACTGCCAAATCTCAAAAACAAAAGGGGAGCATGTACCACCTTCATATAAGACATGTAACATCATTGCTCAATAAGGTAGCCCATGTTTACATTCCTATTATAGTGATAATTATTATGTAATAATTCCACTATTCTAAACATGCAGGTGGGTAGCTAATGTTAAAGTTCTACCAAAGGGGACATAAAATATATTACAATCAATACAGTTTTAGTGCTTGATAAAGCTTTAGTTTAGTAGCATAAAAGCAATTGCAATATGCATTCTTAAACAAACTACTCTGATAAAAGAACCTGACATGCACAGTACAATGATGGTGTATTAACAGAAAAGTTGTTTTACCCATAGTATAGTGAAGCTATATTTTAAAAGATTTTAGAATTTTCACTTCTTGTATTTGGTTGACTGCATGGATCACAATTCAACATGGATACTGTTTAATTTTTCTACATATATTTGTACCAATTTGCTCATTGTATAGTTAATCCACTTTCTATCAATTAATTCACACCTACAACACCTTTTTTGTTGTTTGCTTTTAACACACCTCCTTATGGTATCATGACATTTTTATTGGCTAGATTCATTAACAATCAATAGGAAGCAGATGAAAGTTCAAAGTGTAACAAACAAAATAACTTTGGTCTGAGATATTAACCAATATAATTTCTTTTTAATATTTTCATTTTTACATTCATATTCTTGTTGCTAAGTGAGCTACATGCTCTTGAGGGGTATAGTGTGAAATACCATGGTGGGAGAGAAACATACTTTGTCACATTTCATGTTTAATGCACTATACTAGAGATACTGATAGCTGGCTAGTGAGGCTTTCTTTAGCTATGTTAGAAACCTGGGAGGAAACTCCCAGATATGCTCAGAATTAGTTCAAAATGATGTAAAAATTACTGAACCTACAGACATTGCCAACATACTGGCTGACAGGTTCAGTGCAAACTTCTCCCCCCCTCCCCCCCAAAAGGTGAGATATCTATACCAGAGGACTGTAGCCCCCCAAACATCTCTAACGCTCAGGTGAGAACTGCTCTCTCCAAGGCAAAAAACACAGCATCCACGGGACCAGATGGTGTCCCCGGTTGTGTGCTCCATGAACTCAATGAGGAATTAAACCCGCATTTAGGGCAGCTGTTTAATCTTAGCCTCACCTCAGGGTACGTGCCCAAGGAGTGGCGTACGGCAACTGTGGTCCCATTTCACAAAGGCTGTGCCTCCACTGACCCTGGAAATTACCATCCCATCAGCTTGACAAGCCTGATCTGCAAAGCTATGGAGAGGATCATAATGGAACTCATAAATAAAGACATAGGGGACTTGCAGACTTTGGATCCGACCCAGTTTGGCTTTGTCAAAGGCAGATCATGCCTTTTAAACTTGGTTGACTTCTTCGAAACAGTCACCAAGGCCATTGATGAGGGAAAGGCAGTCCACACAGCCTACCTTGACCTGGCAAAGGTTTTCGACACAATACCCCACTCAGGTATCATTGAAAAACTCATCAGCTTAAATGTAAACCCATACATCACAAGATGGGTTGCAAACTGGCTAAGTGACAGAACCCACAGGGTCAGAGTTGCTGGCGCCATGTCAGACTCAAAGCCTGTCACAAGTGGTGTCCCACAGGGCTCAGTCCTGGGCCCACTCCTGTTCGGCATCTACTTTTCAGAAGTACAAGCAAACACAGGAGGATTATGGCTGACAAAATTTGCAGATGACTGCAAACTGGGCGCCATAGTTGAGAACACATCTGACACAGATATCCTTCAGAAGGGTCTTATAGAAATGGATAACTGGTGCCAGAGCCATGGCCTAAAGTTAAACGCCAAAAAATGCATAGTCATACCCTTCGGGAAAAACATCGTTACCCCTAGCTACCATATAGGCGGCAACCCACTAAGCACAGAAGTGGTTATCAGGGATCTGGGGACCCAGGTTGACAGTAACCTTTTGTTTGACACTCACGTTGCCAAAGTAGTTAGGAAGACCTTCTACATTGCCCACCTGATCATGAAGGGATTCACATCTAGATCAAGGGAGGTCATCGTCCCCATGTACTCATCACTCATCAGACCAATGATTGAGTACAATGCCCCATTCGGAATGTATCTGACATGACACCTGCAGCAACTGGAAAGGCCCCAAAAGTTCCTCACCAAAAGGATAAAGGGTCTCAAAAATATGTCTTATGCTGCCCGACTGAAGGAACTCCAGCTCTATTCAGTCGCTTACCGTCTGCTCAGAGGTGACCTGTGCCTGACATACAAGGCCATGTCCAACCCAGAATTGATGAACATGCTTCACCTCAAAAAATCTAGATCCCTCAGAACTACAAGGGCGGGAGACTTACACCTTGACATGGTTATTAATAGGACGTGCTGGAGGGACAGATTCATCACCCAGAGACTCCCTATGCTGTGTAACAAAATCCCGGTACATGTGAGGCAGAGCACCTCGCTGGCTTTATTCAAGAGAAATCTTGACCAATGGATGGGAGATCGCAGATATACCCCAGGGATTATCTCAGTGTCACTGCCTGACAGAGGCACAGCAAAATAATGGGCATAGTATCCTCCAAACTAAAGGGGTGGCGAAAGCCACAAAACTCTGGGCTAGGCTTATAAATGCCCTTGGGCAGATAGCCTTATATGAACCTATGAACCTATGACCCTATGAAGCATTTCTATATATTCATTAATATTCCAAAAAACAAATGATATACAACCTTTAACATAAACCATTGGTGATGCTGAATAAACTTTTATTTCACATTGCAAGATATACATCTTGACAGGGTGCATGCTATTTTTACTGTTAATTATGCAAATTGGTATACTTTTTATATTTCTGTAAGCATTTCAGAAAGGAATTTACTGGCTCATGTAAAGTTTCAAGTCTCCTGAAAAAAAAAAAACTGCTGTTGACGGAACCATTGCTGGCTTACCTAACACCCAGTGCTGTTCTCCAATCTGGTTGAGATAGGGAAAAAGCACTTAAGCACTTTCTGTTCTTTTTTTTAACTGAGTTATATTTTATTTAATCAACAGTTGCAGTTTTAAACCCCAAAGTATTCCACAAAGCAAATCCTAAAAGTATTTACAATATTTACAAGCTCATCTATTTAATTAGTAAATCAGTAAAGACTGAAGTTAGAAAATAATGACAGACATTTGAGTTTCAGATTTCATACCATTCAGAAAATTCATACTAATGCAAGACCTATTCCATTGTCTTTCTAAGTTTATAAGAGCAATATTTAAAAAAATTTCCTTATTTTTGGGCCTTTGTCCCACTTCTTTGTATGGCTTTGTCCAGATTTCTTGCTCTGAGGTTGAGAGGTATGACAAATGTGTCAGGGTAATCACAATCAGCCAGAGATATTTCAAATTGTGACATACTTGTTGCACCCCACTCCCCCATGTAGTGACTCTGGATGTGTTGAAGCAAGGCAAGGAGTAGTTATGCAGTGTAAATGTGCAGAGTACCCCCCCCCCATCCAAGGTAGACACAAGTACTAGAGTGGCTTTTCATCTGTCCTTGATTTTTGCAGAATGGTCTGGTTTCTGTCATATTTTTTTGTACTGTGGATTTATACTTATTACTCAAAGTGCCTGTTGCTCTGTGTTTAAGTAGCAATACTTTAATGACCATCAGGTAAGTTTGGCTGAGATTGTAAGATGCAAGTAAGCTTTAATAAGCATACTGTTAAAGAATTGCCAACACTGAAAGCCTTTCTGTTGTTGCCATGTAGAGAATACTTAACTAGATAATGTATAAGCCTTGGGTATTGAAATGCATATGACAATATTTGTAATAAAGGACAAGATTACATTATTTCAAGAAGCTCATTACACTTGGAGACTTCCAGGCTTTACCTGTAAACTAAACAGAATGCCAATTGTGTGGTCCATAACCTGTACAGTAATCCTTTTAAGCAATGTATCTTGAGCTTATTTCTTGTTTGCTTTTCATTTTTTACTTTGATCATATTTTCCCCATGAAACAAGTAGATAGTTGTTAGGCAGCAGGTCTTTTCTTGGATAAGGAACATGTTTACAAGTGGGGGCATCAGAGATTTCTACTTTCAGCATGTTACTTGGTACTTTAATAAAGCTGAATATAAATTATAATTAGAACTGCAGTGCAATAAGTGGTTTGAGTTGAGTGCTGCTTGTTTTTCTTGTACTTGATTTTGACTGGCATTCCATTAATGTATTTAAAAAGTAATTTATTTTTTCATGCCTCACAACCTTTTTGTTTCCATCTAGATATTAAGTAAGCTGTCATGCAGCCAATGAATTGAAATATTTTTATTCTTCTATACTTCATTATGTCTTGATTGGACTCTAATAATGACGGTTTAGCACCCAGGGCAGTGTATTTAGTTAGTTTTTTGTGGTTTTGAGCATTGCTCCTCCCCTTTCTAGTTGGCCGCACCCCTTCCCATTGACCCCACCCATTCAGCTGTCTCCTGCAGCCCCCTTTTGATTTGAAGTCACCAGCCACCACTGGTAAAACCCTATATTTCCTCCACACATTGTCCAGTATGGGGTGTCCCCAGGCTCTGCCCTTGGGTCACTTCTCTTTATACATAATATTAAACTGGCATTCTTCTAGAGCAGCATTCTGTCCTGTATGCAGGGTATGCGGTTTTATGTACATCAGAGAGAACTATGTTTCCTATATATAGTACACTAAGCTCTAACTAGTGTAATATAGTCTCATGGCTTGCAATGAAATAACTTCAAATGTATTGTTTCACAAAAAGTAAGGACATGCTACTTTGTACCTACACGCACCTAAGACAAGTGTCTCACCAAGCTGATTGTCAGTCCTCTAAATTACATTATCAAAGAAACAATGTATGTACCCAGATACCTTGGCTTCTTGCTTGAGCTGTGCTTCCCTCTTCATATTGACTTTGTCAGCTTTAAAATGTCTACATTTTGAGGCTGTATATAGCAGCTGTAACTTGCTCTCATCGTTTTCTCATCCAGTGGTACTAAAAGTGCTATTTACCCCTAGGGTACTCCCAACCCATCACAGCCAAAATGTTTTCTTCTAATGCAGGACAGACTTCACGTTCTTATAACAAATCATAGCTATTTTATCTTTCTCTCATCTAAGAAAAAACATTCCCCCTCTGTCAAAAAAAGGTAAATGGCTACTTATCACATTTTTGCTGTTTGTACTGTTTCTGTCTTTATATATATATATATATATATATATATATATATATATATATATATATATATATGTTTCTTTATTTATTTATAGGCTTATATTTAGTAATTTCTCATATCCCCATATGAATGAAAAATGAAAAATTAGGAATGTTACTGACCCTCCCCAGGAGTACTGATACAAAAGTCTAAATGAACTGTTCATTTTAATGCTAGAAATTCTAACTGGTACATCCTGAGTCAATCTATTCACTTTTTTTTTTTTGGAGGGGGGGGGTTGACCTTAGAGCTGTGTATTCTCGAAAAAGTTTCACTTTTAACAAGTAACCTTAATGCCCTTGACACTCCTCTGCTACAGTGGAATGTATCTACAGTCCTGGGTAGTTTCCTTCTCTTTTATTTTAAGAGTAAGACTCCACCAGCTCGGGGAGATTAAGAATTACCCCTTTCCTTATACATGCGTATAGCTTGCCATCAAACAGAGATCTGTGCTCCATTTTCTCTGCCTGCCTGTAAGATCTGGCATCCTGCATTACCATCTCCTTCTCTATGTTGTTCCATCCTGTCCACCTGCCCCTGTAAGCTAGTGAGTCTTTTCTTAACTTGTGATCACCTTTCTGCTCCCATATAGCACTTTCTCAGGGTCATTCAGTAATGAGCATCTTTAACTACCATGGAGCAAAAGCTGGAGTGAAAAGGAGTAAAACAGGGGCTACTTATCACTACACTCTGTATTTCATAGAACCACATTCCTTTTGCTGTAATGTCCACATGCCCCAGCACATCAAGACAAATAAGATGCCAGCACTCTGTTATTGTTATAAGCACATTGTTCAGTGGGTTAATATATTGATTTTTCTGGCTAATGTCTCTGTCTCAAATCTAGCCTGTTGTTATTTACATCTTCTGCATTTCTGAGTATAATGCACTTTAATTTATCACCTTGTAAATCTTTATTTAGTTTCACATATCTAGTTATTTTAATCCTGAATGTTCTGTTTTGTGACCAGTACTTCTCCATTAGGCCCTAAGTGTTTGTGCCCTTATATGCTACTAGTATTATACCTCCTTTAGATGCCTCTGGGCCAGATAATTGCTGAAAAGAGCCATTTAGATTAGCCCCCTCACTCATTTAACAGCTAAGTAAATGTTTAAATAAACTGACTATAGTGGCTCATGATTCTTCACTTTATTCTACCTATAGAAAACAACTGAAATTCAAGCTGCTTTCTTGGTGTTTCATCACTGCGTTCTCCTGCAGTCACCTTTCTATTTTTATATCAACAACTCTGCCAAGATGAAGTTAGCTATCCTCCAACACTATACAGTCTGTAGGTCTCTTGTACTCCAGCCTCCAATGCATCAACAGCCATTTATTCAACAGACATAAAGCTTTTAAGTGCCAATCAGATCTATCTTCTTTTCTTATAGTAACTGTTTACGTACCTCAGGGATGTAACATAGGACCCCCACTTATTTAATATGTTCATAATAGACTCCCACAAACCTCCATGCATTCAGTACACAGATGAGTCAGCTCTCATCTATTTAACTGACAATCTGCCTAAACTCCATACAGTTCCCAACAGTCTTTCCCTTCCTTTGAAGCTTGGCAAGATGGCTACCAACTTCTGCTAAATCCTTTGTAAGAATTGACAAGACTGTACTATACTGGAATTAACTGGAAACAACTGAAATGAGATGGAAATCAATCTCTTTATTTATTAATTACCCAAACTTGTGCTGAACAGATGTCAGTCTCTCCTTTATGGGCCAAGTCTTTTTGTACTTTTCAGAATAAATTCTGCACACGCCGTAGTTCAGTTAAAAATGCTTTATTAGATGTTAACAATATCCAAATACTCCCCCGGATTTATTAATCTTCCATGCAGGACTAGCTTAGTCCTGCACAGAAGCAGTCGTCTAGGAGCAGGACAGCAGTGCGCCATGCATATTAATGAGGCGCGCTGCCTGAGCTCCTAATCTTACATGGAGCGCAAGAGTGCAGGAGGTGTGTCAGAGAGCAGAGCTTACAGAATATATATGCCCCTACAATGAAGAACAGCAGAAAGGACTAGCGAGACCACTCATAGGTGTCTGCATATCCCCACCAACATTCCCCCTCGTGTACAACAGCAAGTTGTTCTTGTTGTTTTGTCTTTTGGCTTTTCCCGGTTAGGGGTCGTCACAGCGGAACTCCGGTCCGCTAATGATTGGTAGTTGATTTTTACGTGCCGAGTTACCAGCCCTGACGCACAACCTTCAATGAAGGTAAGCCCATTCACGCATATCTCCACGCAGAAGACACTCTAGCTGAGAATCGAACCGGACAGCGTCTTACTTTGAGGTGACAGTGCTACTGCAGCACCACCACCGCGGGGTCATGTACAACAGCAAGTAAATACAAAAAAATAAACTTTTTTTTTTATTAACAATCCAATTAAAGCTAACCGTAGGTGCGCGGGTGTGCCCATCTCTTAGCTATGGTTAATGCAGCTTAAATGACTGAAGAAGATAACAAGGAAGATATATGCAAATGAAGCATTAAAGCAATAGTGTAGTGGGCAGAGCATTCGCCTTACAAGCAGGCATTCCCGGTTCGAGTCCCACTGTAGCACATTCCATTTTCCATGTGAAATCAGTTTATGAACATTTTTTTGCTGTATAACCTACTAAATAACATTTAATTGTGAACTGGAGTACTGCATTAAATGCACATGTGAGGTGTCAGTGTCATAATGTTGCAAAGTCCCCAGATAAGCACATGTGCCCGATACAGTATATGTACACAGGAATCAGGAATACAAATGGAAGGTAAAATGTGTAATGAATAACAACTCCATACAGCTTCCAAATCCCCCACCTTCCCAAGAACCATTAGATATTACAATCTAAATCAGTGCAATTGTAAGCGGGAGTAAGAACTAGTAAGCAAGTGTAAGCACCAATAAGCAGCAGTAAGCATATTTAAGCAGCAGTAAGTGGGTTTAAGCCCGTTTGCATGGGGGTAAGCAATGCATACACAGGTTAAGCAATTTTGAAGCTAACTTTCTGAAAGCATCTTTAACCACAGGTTAGCATTGCTTACCTTTGTCCAAACCCACGCAAACCCACTTACAACTCCTCAAAAGTGCCTTAATCACTCTGTATCCAAAGGCCCTTGTTCTGCCCATCAACAAAATAAACAGCCTTGCAGGTCTTGAACACAGGACCCTATACACTATAGTCACAGTAGTTAACCACTAAGCCATCACAGCAGTACAGAAGAATGAGGTATCACCAAATAAGTCCTCACTATAGTGAAATCAAACTGAACCTGTGAAAGGAATCAGTATACAGTCATATGTTCCATAATCCACTACATAACATAAATATGTGAAATGGAGTATAGCAGTAAGCCCAGAAGTGAGGTGTAATTGTTATAGAGTGTTGAAGTCCCCAATAAAACACAAGGACCCCATAGAGTGTATGTGCACATGAATCATGGATACGAGGCATATATATATATGATGTAATGAATAAGAAATCAATGCCAAAAAGAAAATATAATGCAAAGTGTAATGTAAGCAATGTTAAGCATTGCACAGGCCAACTTAGGAGGTGTAAGCAATGTGTAAGCCAGCTAATTCAATGTGCCCAGTGTTATATCCCTTTAAACAATGCCAACCTTAGGTAAGCAGGTTTGCCCATAGCTTAGCCTTTTCAAAACCGGCCAATCATGGAAACTGCAGGAAATCAGCCCTACTTACACTCAACAAGTGGTAATACATCTCATAACTGGTTGTAGCTTCCCCTTGCAGGCACCATGTCAGTTAGGGGAGAGGGAGTGCGCTTTTGGGTGCAGCTCTGGTGCTTCCAGGAGTCCAGAGTCATGGCAGGACTCCTTGTCAAAGACCATGAGCAGAGACTGCTGCAGGGCCAGTACCAGGGTTCCCAGTATAAGGCAGAAGCCTGGGACCATCTCGCCTGTGACCTCACCTGTGCCACTGGAATACCCCGAACTGGTGAGCAGGTCAGGCATCACTATGCCGACCTGAAGTGGCATAAGGGGGACCTCTTGGAGCAGTGGATCCAAGAGGCTAGAATGGCAGGGGATGTCCCAGCTGTGTGTAAGTATCACTCCACTATGTGTGTAATAATTGCCAGCTCATGTGTATCATGGATAGGTATGGCTAAATATTCCTCTTATGTCCTCCACAGCTGCAGTTGAGTGAGCTGCAAACCAGGAGGCCCATGGAAGTCACCTGGAGAGGTTGTGATGCGAGGCAGGTCAGTAATACTTTTGCATGTACTGTCATAGGAAATAAATGTAAAAGTATTAGTACATTAATTGCCTGTATAAAACTTGTATTGTTTAAGGCAAGTACTGCATACACCAGAGAATATGGCAGGAAGAGTCTCATATAGGCTGTATGTAAATAAAAACGTAATAGCCTGACAATAAATGGTGAACTGCTGGACTGCATGTGTATACTCTGGTATCGTATGGTAATGTAGATTTGCAATCATGTAATAGTACTGTTGTATTAAGCACTGTTACCCACACCATGCACCATAAATAGAATGTGTAGGAATGCCTGTATATGACTGCTGTAATCCCCAGAGGCCATTTAGTACAACTAAGAGACACATAGACAGAAAACAGGGAAAAGGCAGACAACAAAACTCGAATAGCAAATGCAACTGAGATGTGAACTGTTATATTTTTAGCACACACAGTCATGGTTCGAATCCTGGCAGTGGAAGTAGTCTGCATACAGAATCATACCCCACAACTGTACAGATATGTCCAGAATGTCCAGTAAAGTGGCCCATATCTGTTGCCTGTCAACCTGTCCCACCTGGGAAATCGGTGGGATGATCCCAGACATATAGACAGCAAACAGGAAATACAACTGATTGACACACATCTATGAGAACAAAGCTGGCACACTAGCAACTCCCCCAAAATCTTATGAGAGTAAGAAGCCATGTATGTCCCATTTATACACCCATGTTGTCAAGCTGTGGCCAGAGTGTGTACAGTAACAGAGTGAGATGTATGGTGCATAATACTAATGTGTAATCTGGAACCTTGTGTGGCAACATTCAGGTAGTGCTAACAAACATTGCTCCCACAGGTACGTTGGATACAAACACTGTGCCAAGAAATAAATACCTTGATACCCTGTACTGGTACTGTTTACTCTGGTATTGTAGGGAATTGTGAGTGTTGCAGTTTCTCTGAACAATAAAGTATCACTGATCACTGTCACTCACACTGTGCTACAAAATATAACTGTCAAGGACATTTGTATAAGAGTGTTCTAATACAAGGTCAGAATGCAAAAGCACAGGAAAATTATAAGACAGAAAGCAGACAGGAGATATACAGCAATATCTATATAGCACTCACAACTCTGATGGCCAGTCTTTACATTGTAGCAGACACAGCCATGGTCTGAATCCTGGGAGTGGAAGTAGGCTGCATACAGAATCATACCCCAGAACTGTACAGATAAGACCAAAATGTCCAGTATATGGGCCCATATCTGCTGCTTGTCACCCTGTCCCTCTGGGAAATCTGTGGGATGATTCCAGATGTTTAGCCACCAAACAGGGAATACAAGTGATTGTCAAACATCTATGAGAACAAACCTGTCACTGTAGCAACTCCCGGAACTGTTAAGAGAGTAATAAGCAAAGTATGTCCTATCTACACCCCCGTGTTGTCAACCTGTGACCAGAGTGTGTGCAATAACAGAGTGAGATGTATGTGCATACTAATATGTAATCTGGAACTTTGTGTGGCAACATTCAGGTAGTGCTAACAAACAATGCTCCCACAGGTACGTCGGATACGAACACTGTGCTAAGAAATAAAAACCTTTATACCCTGTACTGGTACTACTGTTTACTCTGGTATTGTAGGGAATAGTGAGCGTTTCAGATTCTCTGAATAATAATGTATCACTGATCACTGTCACCCACACTGTGCTACATAAGATAACTGTGTAGGAAAGCAAGTATATATATGTGTGTGTGTCAAGTCACTAAAGGTTGAAGAGGGCAATAGTCTAGAAATGTCCCGGTACACCTGCATGTGGTCAAGACATGGCCAGAGTCTGTGCAGAAAGAGTTGGATAGCTATGCGCACAACATCAACCCAGAATCTGGGAGTATTTGTAGAAACATTCCCTCCACAGGTATACCAGGTAAAAGGTGTAGACTGCAGGTAAAACCAGTTCATGTATAACACTGACGACAGCCACATCACTGTCCAAACTAAGGCTATAGGGTAGTGTAGTAATACTTGTAAGGTACAGATAACAGCACTGACAAGGAAAGTAATGTGGACTACAGGAATATACTAGTTGTTAATTGACGTCTTTCTCTCCACCCACCATATCTCCAACAATAAACTACATACCCACCTCAACTGGTATGTAATGACTCCAATGTTCTGATTATGTCCTATTGGTTGATAAATATTAATATTTGTTTCCATGCATGTGCTATATTGAATTATTCCAATATTGGTGGTATGGTGCCATCAATGTACCTGCATGCTGTTGTTATTACCACTGTGGTCCCATATATGCATGTGTTCTGTTTGCTATGCAACTGTTTCATATCTGGTGACTGGGTTAATGGGAATATCTATGCATGCTGTTATACCTAACCCTGGAATGTGTTAACTATTACTAACCCACATATGATGATAAAATCTAAACACTAGCATGTTTGGGAAGGCCATTGGTCCTGCACCACCTTCAGGTGGAACCGCCTCAGAGAGGATGGGGCTCACCCCCCCCCGGAAGCGGGCATGGATAGGAACCTGTCACCCATCACCAGGTCTGGGTCGTGGTGCATAGCAAGTTCAAACAGCAGTTTGGTGATCTGCTACGCCAACTCAAGGGCCACGTGTCATGAGTAGAGGGTCAGCCTGGCTCTGTGACTTAGCCCCCAGCACAGCCACCTTCGGGGCTGTGAAGGTGCAGTGGTGACTGCCCATGGGTGGGGACCTCAGTCCCACTGTTACCACTAGGGGGCTCATGGGCTTCCAATTTCCCAACACCCCCTCCCCATTAAGGTGTTTACCCCCCACATGTGTCATATACTGCCCCTATATGGGTCTTGTTTGTCTTGTCTAACCTACCCAACCTAACTCCACAAATCCCTCCCCAACATCCCACTCTCACCTGAAAAAAAATAAAATAAAAAAGGGCAATCTGTTCCCAAAAAAAAATCTCGCCCCATACATAGCTGTCCATTTCGCACACATGTCCACTGGACACATGTAATCTGGTCTAATTGGCATCACAACTTATTATTGTTGTCCTCACCCCTCTCCCAGGGGTTTGAATGTCCAAATCTACCTCCAAATTCAGTGTATATGCACAGCTGTTGCTGTAGAAGAAATGGGCAGCTATGGACCTTCCCTACACCCTTCCTGCACATCCCTAGCTATTTTCTTTACTGTCTTTCCCTCTTTGTGACCCCTTTTCACCACTTTTCTATCAACCCTTTTTTTCTTTTCTTTTAAAGAAATTAGCACGAGGGTAAGTGGGAGTTAGCACTTTTAAGCAGCAGTAAGCAGGTTTAACCCTGTTTGTGTGGGGGTAAGCAATGCCTATACAGGTTAAGCAATTTAGAAGGTAACTGAGTATAAGAAATTGTAACCAGAAGTTACCAGTGCTTACCTCCGCGCAAACTCGCTTACAACTGCTTAAAAGTGCCTTAATCACTCTGTATCCAATGGCCCTTGTTCTGCTCAGCAACAAAATAAACAGCCTCTGCAAGGATCAAACCCAGGACCCTGCACATCATAGCCAAAGTGATTTACCACTAAGCCATGTCAGATATACAAAACATTGATATTTTCACAAACATATCATCCAGCCCAGTCATTCAAGAGTAGAGGGAATGTATCCCAATATGTAGATGTGTGTGTGTGTGTGTGTGTGTGTGTGTGTGTGTGTGTGTGTGTGTGTGTGTGTGTGTGTGTGTGTGTGTGTGTGTGTGTGTGTGTGTGTGTGTGTGTGTGTGTGTGTGTGTGTGTGTGTGTGTGTGTGTGTGTGTATGTGTGTATATATATATATATATATATATATATATATATATATATATATATATATATATATATATTAATATCTAAATAGATATAACATATCTATATATGTAGATATAGATATAATATAGAAATATATACATAGATATATATAAATATAAACATGTGTACATACAAATGCATACATCTATAGATATATATGTCTACATCTATATGTATATATATATATATATATATATATATATATATATATATAGCAAGTTATATATATGCAAACAGATATATATATCTATATAGGTATATACGGACATACATCTGTAGATAACAAAGGGAACATAACATAAACATATTTGTCCACATGCACTGTTACTGGGGTTGAGAGGCTCCAAACATACGTCTTGTATGAATAGATATTCCCTCCCACCACAGCCAAACACGTCTGCCCTGCAATACACTACCAACTGTTGCGGATCCCATAACCAGGACCTGACACGACATGGGCACAAGATGTTAACAGTACTCCATCCCACCTGTATGATGTCAGGCTGGTATCAGTAACATATCATGCAGTACAGTCTGGCTCCCATAGGGAATGTACAATGTGGAAGCAATTAACATCCCTAGGATACATATACACAGACACATATATGCAGATACAGATACACACACACACACACACACATATATATATATATATATATATATATATATATATATATATATATATATATATATACACATATATAGATATATATGTAACTTCACATACACACGCAGAGATATGTATAGTAAGATACATATGTAGAAGGTGCACACAATATGGAACAGCCACTATGCCTACAGTTACCACCTTACTAACTGGACACTGTATGAGCCACCCATACAAATTACAGTCATTGCCTGCAACATATATCCACAGAGAGATCAAAGGATATAACACCACACAAAGGTTTGCATACATGGGAAAGCTTTATTTGTGTACTATTACAGTTGTATATGTCATGTCATATAGCTGTTTAGACACAGACACCCATATAAACTGAGTAATGCAACTGTGAAACAGTTGTACTAATAAAGTAGTCTGGAAAGGATTACAAATGTTGCTGTCCAGGCCAAGACCTTCAAGTAGTACAATAGTGAAGACAGACTAGGCTGCAGGATACCAAACAATCAACAGTAAGTAATGCAGATGTATAGTTCAGCAGCCTGTATCTACACTCTGCAGACAATCCCTAGAGGGTAAAGACCTCAGTTGACACAATGGGATGTAACTGTTACATAAGAAGGCATAACTGACACCATCATAAGCACACTGACAAACAGAACAGTCTGTATGGCAGGAGGCAGTAGGCCTGCATTTACCCAAGATGGATTGTATGGTAATGTACATCCAGATACCTTAAGGCAGCTAACCCCTGATACCCCCACATGTTGTAACAGCCTAGGTTAGTTATGGTGTATCCCCCCAGACTCAGTAATACAGGGCCATATACCACTGTTACATATACTGGCCTCTGGAGTACGTAAGGGCACAGATGTATTGTGTAGGTGAAGCCCACACATATATGGCCCTAACCCCACCATATGTGTGAGGGACACAACAGCAGTGGACTGATGGCAGGAATGACAGCATGACATGCTCACAGCCCACTACAGAACAATCCCTGACAGCATGTCATATGTGCAAAGCCTGGTATGTAGGTGGAGGACAGAGGCTGGAACACAAGCCCATATGTGCAAAACTGTTGTCATACATCAAGCAAGTCACTGGTGTTACAAGATAGTCTGCAACATACCCTTAGACAGGGATTTGAAGTTAGAACCAGAAATGGATGTAGCCATGTACTGATAGCACTCAACACACACACTGCCAGTGAAATATCTGACACAAGACCTGTGTGGTGGACAGACAAAACATAATAGGCACACCTCTGGCTATCAACAGGATAGGCCCACAGTTGAGAGCTACGCAGACAGACTGCATTCCAAAGAAAAGTAGTATGTACACACATACTCTGTAACACCAGTACTATACAATGCACACAACAACAACTACTCACACTCTGTCTGTAGTTCTGGAACCTCCTCCAAATATGTAGCTGGCCTGAGTGTGCAGGTTCTCCTGTAAGAGGTATTACTACCTGCTGTCTGTAACACTGATACCCACACACAGGAAGGATGTCCATCACACAGGAAAGGTAAAGGGACCACGCCCAGATTATGTAGAGATTTATAGTAGGTGGTTGCCAGGACAGTGGTAATTGGAAGTACTACACAGCAAGCTGAATGCAGGTAGCAAGTGCAGGACACTGACTGGTGCAGAGGCCATCACCTGATCATGAGCATCACCTACAAAAGCCATGCTGCAATCTATTCAAAGCAGCTCAATCCATTTACTGGAGAAAGACCAAGAGAGAGAGCGAGAGAGAGCGAGAGAGAAAGAAACAACAAAAAAAGCCTAAAGCAAAGGCAAAGTAAAAGCCAAAGGAAAAAAAATATATAATAACATCCAGCAAACTATCCAGAACAGACATCATTCCCACAACAGGTATGTGAAGTATATATGCATGTAAAACTGAAACAAAAATGCAAAGGAGCAGACCAGGACTGTGCTGCAATACCCACATAGACTAAATGTTCAAAAAGGAACAATATCAGTTCTGAGTTGTTCTTATAGAATCCAAGAATTAGGAAATCCACTCATGAGATTCTAATAAGTCAAGTAGTTTATTTCACATAAAAAAGATGAGGTAAGTGTTTTCACCTGTTAGGGCTTCTTCAGACCAAAAAGCACTTAATTAGTAAGAATCAATTTATATACAAATTAACAGTACTAATCATGACATCATATCATGAGGAAACAAACAAATTAATTTAAACGTCCATTATTGACAATATATATATTGTATCATATAAAAGAGCATATATTATAAAATAAAATAGATAAAAAATGTTAAAAAATAAACAATTTATACATATTAAAAATATATTATATGCAAAAAACAATTAGTATATGCAGGATGTCAGAATAAACCTTGTAAAAATATATCACAAGTTAAAAGGCAGCTTGGTCAAAAATAATAAGAATTATATCAAAAACATAAACTGTATGTGCAAGGAAGCAATATGTGCAAAGAGACAATATATATAATTATCTGGCATCTAACTCCATATAACATTAAGGCTAAATCATTTTAAGATTCTATTATGAAACATCTTAACTTATTATATACTCAATGGCTAAAAAAGAAGAGTAGAGCTAAAGCCCTAAACCTTGACTAACAATTTCCTGTCTTTTAAAACCGGTTTGATAGAGATTTTATCATTCAGACCTGGTTTCTGGTCAGCCCTCAATCTAATAATCCATTTAATTTCTGCTCTCTCTGTATAGCTCCTAATTTCCCCCCTCTAATACTGGCTATATTTATTTCAATCACTTGAAATCTAAACTTATGCTGAGCATTATTGTCTAAGACATGTTAGGATAGAGCATTCTTGGTGGATTTAATTCTTATGTTGTAAAGATGTTCTCTAATCCTCTTCCGTAAACGCCTATCCATTTTTCCCACATAAAACGTGGGGCACGCTGTGCACTGAGCTAAGTAAACAACATGCTCTGACTGACAGGCTGCTGCAACATTAAACTTGAAGTTCCTACATGTCACTGGATGTATAAAGAAATGTTCAGTGTTCATAAATTCACAATAGTTACAGGCATTACATGCTGATGTGTCCAAAGATGGTAAGTCTACAGGACATCTATTGTTGTCCTTAGGATAACATAGTCTTTGTAAGTTTATCCTGTTCCTATATATAAAGTGTGGTCTATCACCCACTATTTCTTTTAAATTAGGGTCAACCAATAGTATCCCCCAATTCTTAAAGAATACCTCTCTCACTCTATTGATGTCTTGAGTATAGTTCAAGGATAACTTAACCACTGGATCACAGACGTTCTTCAACTCAATTCCTTCAACTAGTTCTTCTATCGGAAAAATAGGAGGATGCTATGTTGGTTCTCAATTGGGTTACACCCTCAAACCCTGCAACAACCTCACTTAGATTATATGATCTATCTACCAATCTTTCCTGTAGATTCATTAACTCTCCTTCACATCCATCTTCAGTTGGATTCAGGCGTGAAGCATGTATCGCCTGTCCTTTTATAATGTTCTTGAAAACTAACTTTGGGTGCATGCTCTCCCTGTGTAAAAGGGAATTCTTGTAACAACTTTTTCTATAAACACCCATATTAAGCAGTCCATTCTCCAAATGTTCAATATAGACATACAGATAAGAAATCCATCTATCTGAACTCTCCATAGTGAAATTCAAAAAGCTTGTAAGTGAATTAATTTATTCTAAAAAATGTTGCAGCCCAATGTCAGTACCTTTCCATAAAAGGAAAAGGTCATCTATGAAACATGTGTAAAATATAACATGTTCCTGGAAACTAGTCAAAGGAAACAATTTCTCCTTTCCCCAAACTGCCATGAATAGGTTGGTGTAGCTATTGGCACAAGAAATGCCCATAGCCATTACCATCCTTTTGTATGTAAGGTGTTCCATTGAATAAAAACACATTATTTTCCAGTATGACTTCCAAATAAACAGACATCAAATCTATGTGAGTTGTTTAATTTTTTGAAAATTTAATACCTAAACCTTTATTAAAAGAAAAAAACACTTATGCCCCTTTGGGAGATCACATAAAAGAACTCTCTCATACAAACAAAAACTTTTAATTTTAGTGATATAAAACAGGTTTCATTTTCCATATACAAAGCAATTCAAACCCCCTCCACAAAAATTCATAGGGGGGGTTCTTAACTTTGGGGGGCCTTATACTAACAATAATTTTAACAAATAAAAAATTTTTAAATATTCCCCTTTTTAAAGATCTTTCCCATATAAAAAAAAATTATTTTTCCTTATTTATAATTAAAAATTTCACCTTAAATGGACATATATCCTGTATTATTATCCAGCTATATGGTATTTTTTAAGGTTAATCACTTATTTTATTCCCTTACCATTCAGGCATTTCCGTGGAGGTTCCAAACCCTCCTTTTCATTTTATTTTCTAATTTTTAACATCCTAAAATTTAGAAAAAATGTAAAGGGGAAACTGGTTTGTATGGGGTTTAAAGAGGCCCCCTTGAAAAAGGGCTTAAATTTAATTTAAATTTTTAAATAATGTAAAGTAAAAGATCTTTTACCCCTTTTTGGTTAAAAGGGGTCCTTTTTGTTTTTCTTTTGTCATAGGTTGGTAAATTACCTAAAGTCTGAATTCCCCCCATTTTGATGGGACCCTTTTTTATATATATTAATTAATTATATCCCTAATAATATAATATTAAATTTATATTCCATCATTTTGCTAATATTTCAAATAAAATTATGGCAAATTCTTCCCCCTTTACCAACCAACTTAGATATACTGCAAAATTAAAACCCCATGTGTGTTTGTGTAAGGGAAAGAACTGTACTTTTAAGTAAGTTTGAAACATGTGGGACCCCCAGACCCCTTGGATACCGGGTTTAAATTTTAATGAATGAAGAAAGCTTAGGGGGTTAGGGTTTGAAGGCACAAAGTTAAAGTCAGGTGGTAATTTGGATTGTTGTGTTTTGGGCGAAAAGTGCACTGGCAAATTTGAATTTTGGGGCCAGCTAAACCCCCTATAAAGCATATGTTTAAATTTTCCCCAAAATTTAAAAAAAATTTTTTAATTTATTTTTAATATTAAATTAAATTTATTGCCCAAAAAATGGGACTTAAAGACCCAAACATCCTTATTCAAAAAAAATTTTTGTTTCTAAAATTTTAAAAAACCCCCCAAAAAAAAAAGTTGAAATAAAGTCCCCCTTTTTAAAGGGGGTTGGGAGAAAGCCCTGCAATAAACAAAATTAAGTGGCATGTTGAACATGGTGGTAGTAATGTTAACCCCTTTTTACAATGCCCTTTCTTTTTTAAAAAAGGGAATTGGGGAAAGGGAGGATAAAGGGGTTTTGGGGGTTTTGGGGAAAACACAGGGGTGGGTTTTAACAGGGGGGAAAATAGGGGGTTTTTTCTTATGGGAACCCCCTGGGCCCCAATATGGCCAATGGGAAAAGCCCCCAACCCCCTCTATAAAAGGTCCATGGTGGGTGTGGTGGGGTGACGAAGGACAGTCCCTGTGAATGTGTACGGGGGGGCCCCTATGTCCCCCCAATGTTTATGAAGCCTTATCAGACCCCGGATGATCGAACAAACTTCGACCCCTGGGGGGGCAACACCCCCGGGGGCCACCTGGGATTTTTACCAGTCAAGGCCCCCCGGGGGGGACACCATGTATGGGGTCGGGAATGGGTTTGAATGTTCCCCAAAAGTTTTAAAAGGTCACTTTTTCAAGGGAGAAAATTTTACCAATGGGAAAATCCCAGCTCATGAATTCCCCCTCACAAAATGCAATGTGAGTGCACCAACCCCGGCTTAAGGAACCCTGGGGACAAGGCTCAGGGGAAAGTTGTAACACCACAAAAAGGTACAGGAAATGGGTACAAACATAGAAAATGTGTCAATAAAATTTTCCCATGGTAGGGAATGTGATACCAATGAGTTGTTGCACTTTTTTAGCAATGGGGAGGTGCAAATGGATTCAACTTTAACCTTTTGGGTAAGTTCTCAGACCTTTTCCACTTTATGTTTCCAAACATGATTTTTAATTATTCAGCAACTAAAAAACGAACCCTCTTAATGCACATTTTTGGAAAACATGCCCAAAAGGGGACCATGTGGAAAGATAGTCCACATCAAAGATTACTAAACCCCCTTTTTGGAGGTCCCAATTTTTACTATGTTTGAATGCCTCGTGGCCCGTGGGGGCACCCCCCGGGGCACCATATACCCCCCAAAGGGAGGGCTCCCGGGAGCCTATGGCATGCCCCTTCCCGACCCCTTTCACCTTTTTGGGGGGTGGGTGTACCCCCATGGCTGGGACATGCAAAGGGCACAGGGCCTATGCCCCTGTTGCAAAAAAATAATTTCAACTGCATGCAAGTTAGTGTGAAGTATAAAAATGTCCCGGTTAGATTTTGGAAATTTCCCAAAGAATATACCCCCCCTGTGACCCAGGTGTGGCCTGAATTGCAACCTTCCCCCTTTTAGGCCCTAATACCCCTAAGGGAGAGCCAGCTGGTGAAAGAGATGCTTGAAAACACCGGGGGAAAAATGGGAATTCCCTGCACACATTCCACCACCCCGAATGATGCTTCAGGCAGTTCAAATCACACAAAGGGGGCCCTGATGGGGATTAAGGGTATGTCAAACCGCAATAAATAAATTGCAGTGGAAAGTGTCCACAGGGTGTCATAAGGGGGGGAAAATGGGCCAAGTAGGGCATGTTTTGGAAAAAATTAATGCAACACCTGATTATTTTTGGGCAAAGGCAAAAAAATTGGCAATCATTCAGTAGCCCCAAAAAAGCTGGGATAGGGTGAAAATTTGCAGTTCACACTCAAATGACACCTTTTAGGGGAGTCATGCATTTCAAAAGGCGAAAGGGGGGCAAGGAAAACCCCACCACAGGGGCCTAAGGATGCTAAGTGGTGATCCTACATATCAGGGTTTAGGGTGGGAATGAACCCTACCCCCACAAAATTAGGCATGTGTGAACCCAAAAGGGTGTGAATGAGTTTGCAAAAAGGGGGGGGGACAGTGTGGGGTAACAACATGGAATCAATGGCCCCTTTACCCCCCCAGGAATACTGTGTAACACAAAAAATGCAAAAACGCATAGAAAATTTCCCCCAAAGGATGCATTTACACCCCACACCATCCAACACCAACCATTCAGCCCATGTGAAAGACAACAATTCCCACATGTTAAACAGTAGGGCCCCTGCAACAGGGTGGGAAAAAAAAAGGGGGCCCCATAGCCCAAGCTCTGATTTTTAGTGAAAAGATTGGATTGTCAACAGGGCCCCATGGAAGCGTAAATAAAGGTTCCAAATGTTTTTCCCAAAACACCCAGGATGTGTTGTGAAAAACATGGGGTGTACAAACTGACAAATGACACAGACCAACCCCAAAGGTTTTACACCCTTAGGGGGGCAAGTAAGGCAGGGTGGGCAGGGGCCAGAAACGTTACATGGGTCGTGGTTCCGGGGGGGGCATAATGCCCGCAAGCACCACATGTTCGTTTCTCAGGTTGACTATCTGCTGAGCTGTTTGACCCTAATTTCAGGGCAAGGGTTTGGGGACTGATGTACAAGTGAACCCCACCTTATGTGGGTGGCATCCGGGGGTTAGGGTTTTTTTGGGTCATTTGGGGAAGGGAGGGAGGGGATGCATGTAGGGGGGGTGGGGGTTGGGGGGCCCCCCAATTTATTGTTGCATCAGCCCCCCTTTTACCATGCAGACATGGAATGGACTGCCCAAAACCCAGGAATCCTGTCATGTGGAATACGGACACTGAAAAAATTTTTGGTCTGGCATAACACTGGGGAAAGGGCACCCGGCAAATTTGCATTCACAACACCACAACCCCTAGCACACTACAACATTAAATACAGCAACACCAAAAGTTCCATTATTCTTGCACAATACTGAAAGAAGGATACTGGCATTCTGGCATTTAAAAAACCCCCCGGGCAGTATTTTGGAAAAAACATGTGCCCACCATTACCAGTATGTGTAACATGAGGGAACCCAAAAGCAGGTAGCCATTAAAACCCCTAAAACGGGAGGCAGGGGGTGAGTCATTTGGGTTTTCCTTTGTGGTTTGAGGTGAATGTTAAAAGGGATTTGGTATTTAAAAATGGTAGGATGGGGTACCCCATGGCTTACATACTTTTTAAACCATGGACAGGTAATTTATTTGGGGGGGGGTTTTCAAAGGGGGTCCCCCCCCTGCAACAGTTGGGTTTCCCTACAGAACTGAAATGAATGACTGGACACAGGGGGGGTTGAGGGGCCAAAATGCACCACAACACCCCTTTGCCCCCCCCCCAAAAAAGTTTCATGCCAACATCCCCAACCCTGGCCCTATGGAGGGGGAAATGGTGGTGACAAAAGGGGGGAACCATCCTATTTCGGCACACAGGCAACCAAATTTTCCCGGGCACCACTACGATGTCCCAGGGGTCAGGTAGGGGTGCACGCCCTGGGAAGGGAAAAAGTGGTACCCGCGGATGTTTAGGTGCATGGGTACAATGGAAGACAAACGGGCCTGGGTGAATGCTTACACAACCCTTTAATGTCTTGACCATGTTATCCAACCCAAAATGGGGAAAGTGGCCCCGGGGGCCCCCCCTGTACTGGGTGGGGGGTGGGGGAAGGTGGGGCAACACCCACTGGCAGCAAACATGTAGGCCCCAAGGGGTTATGGAGTGCCCCCGGGTGTGCCCCCCAAAACGCAGGCCCCACACCTGGGCCCGCCCCGGGGGGCCTTCCACAACATTTGTACACGGTGGTGACTCAGGCCTGTACCGGAAGCCCCAACCCCCGGGGGTTTTCCATGGGGGAGGCAAACTGAACCCCGCCCGGTTTGGGTTTAGCTTCCCTAAAACCCGGGAGGGACACAGAACTGTTCTGCATCCACAACATGCAAACACACCCAGGGCCCCCTACCCCCAAAAACCAACCCCCGGGAAAGTTAAAACATGGTTCTGAGGCCCCCCCGGGGGGCCCCGGGAAACCCCAAAAAACCCTTCTTGTGAACCTGGAATCCCCCCATCCCCCATCTCAGGGCCTAATGGCTGATGAAGGTGACTGTACACATGAACAACTGAGTGTCTGTTTAGGGAAATGTAATGATTTGGAGGTAGTGAGACCGCAATGTGCATTTTAAAGGTTGAAAACTTTATTGCAGTAAATGACCCTTTTTTGGGAGGTGTACATTTCAGCGGATTTTGCCATTTCCCCAAAGGGGGAGGACTGGGTACACCTGGCGTAATATTGGGGTACAATAACTGCACAGGGTTCTAAAATGGGTTTTGGGGCCCATACAGGTGACCCCCTCAGTTACTCAAATGATGTAACCCATAATACTGCACACTTTACGGAACACGGGAAAACCCCTCCATTTAGTATCCCGGGGTGTCTTGCAACACAACATTGTTTGCCCGGTTACTGTTACTGCAGAAAACCCCAGCATGTACAGATCTTTGGGTTAATGGGTGTAAAAAAAGTGTGACACCCCTATAACCTTCAAAACATACCAAAACCTCCCAAAGGGTATCCGCAAAAATGTGTCCAAAGGTTTTCATACCCAAACAATATAACTGGGTGGTTGTGGTACAGCTGATGGTTGAGGTACATGGAAATAACAGGTACTGGGACTTAAGGTATGGGAAAACAGTGTCAAACCCAATCCCCCTGGTTTGTCCAAACCCTAGACACTGCCTACCCCCCATCACACTTGGCCACAACATACAACCCTGAACCCCAACGGGACCGGGGGAAAGATCAAGCACACCACACAATATGTTTAACAGCCCCCCTTTACCAACATATTTTAATACTTTGGAATGGGGATTGAATGGGTTGTCCCAATGGCCTATATATGGGCTGAAATCACAAATGGAAAAAAAATGGGGACCCTGCCATCAACCCCTTTTTAAAACACTGGGACTGAAAGGTCATGACCAAAAAACTTAAAGGGGCTGTAATGTCCCCACAAGGCCTTTTCCGGGGGCAAAAAAATGGGGCCAAACCCTGAGTTTGTTTTTGAAAGTTTGCCCCCAAAGGGGTATGGGGCAAAAAATGAAAATTACAACACCCATTGGGGTTTTAAAGTGTCGGGGTTTGAATGGGGGGGAACCTTTTGGGTCCCCCTTTTGGGGGTTTTTTTTTGTCCGGGGGGGGGGGGGGGGGGGGGGGGGGGGGGCGGGGGGGGGGGGGGGGGGGGGGGGGGGGGGGGGGGGAGGGGGGTTTTTTTTTTTTTTTTTTTTTTTTTTTTTTTTTTTTTTTTTTTTTTTTTTTTTTTTTTAGGGTGTAATTTGGAGGTTACCGGGGCAGGGGTGGGGGGCATTAAACCCAGGGGGGGACATCTCCCTATATGTGCCATTCTTAACAGCTGGCGACATGTCAAATCAAGCTTGGGTTTGTTAATTTTCCCAGCTGGAACTGCCATCTGCACATCTGTACAGGGACTGACAGTCACAGCTTGGCAAGTAGCATGCATGAGGTGTGTTGACAGATAGCCTGACAACAATATGTATGCCAAAACTACTTTTGGGAAGCCCTCACTAACATGTGCTGTACGGGGTTCTACAGTTAATTCCCATGTGGATCATTACCCAGAAAGGGATATACTGTGACACAGCTCACACCAGGGAACAAAGGGAGGCCCCCATGTCCAGTTCCCCGGGTGTGCCTGTTGTCAGACTAATTTAGCACTCTGCTCTTGCCGGGGTTAACTGTAGTACTGCCATGAAACTACATGCCAGTGTGACAGCACATACCCTGGGCTACTACCCTGTATGTAACACATTCACATGGATAACAGTGCTACAGGCCTCATATATGTCTGTGTCCCACTACCCACCCCTTGTACTGTAATGACAGCACATAGATGCATGTATGTACATGGCATTACATACACTTATTACAGATTATCAGACTGGGTGGTGTGACCTGGTTACCAGGGCTGCCATGCTTAGCAAGTATCAACATTGCTGCAATATAACAGCTGAGCTGATTGCCCCTGGTAAGTGAAGCTAACTGTGTCCCCTTTTACCCATAGCTCAGCACTGCTTAGCTTTGTAAAAACCCCACTTAAAGTTCAAAACTGCCTTAACCACTCTGTATCTCAGCCCTTGTTCTGCCAGCAACAAAATGAACAGCTCTTGCAGGTCTTGAACCCAGGACCCTGTACAGTGAAGTCACAGCACGTAACCACTACGCCATGACCACTGTGAAGACAGCTGTTGTTTTACCAGCATACCTGTCAATACACATATTGAGTAGTATTGAACAATTGCATTTAGTTCCCAAATTGTGTTTTTTTTTATATGACTGTTGCATCACATATGTTGTTTTATCATAATGTACACATTGCAGATACATACAATGAGATACATCTGGGAGGGTATACACAACTGTGAGGTTTCCCATGACAGGAATATTTTTATACATATAATAGGTCTGTATATGTCTACATGTACATAAAATGTATATCATACATATGTCTGTATACACATTTTAACAATATATATATGGCCATGTGTCACTTTTTAAATATATATATATATATATATATATATATATATATATATATATACATATCTGTATAAAACATATATATATATATATATATATATATATATATATATATATATATATATATATATATATATATATATATATTATATATAAAATATGATATGTATAAAAGATATATGTATATAGTTATATTTTATAATCCTATGTGTAAATGCCTAGTTATGTTGGTATATATGTAGATATCTAAACTATATGTGCATACATATCTATTCTGATATACCTATACTGTCAATTATATGTAGATATCCATATATATGTGCATATGTATCTCTATCTGTATATGTGTAGACATATATTGCTCTGTATATGTATATATCTGGTGTTTATTTTATATTTATGTACATATACATATCCATCTATATATGTTGATATGTATTTTGTATATATCTAAAAGATATTTTGGGATAATTATAAAACATATTTTTTACCATATGTCCTGAACATGGAGTGAGCTTATCAGCCCTATAGTCCCAACTTCAAGTGAAGGGATGTCAGGTATGTATAGCAGGTATATTTGTAGACTATTGCTACTGTAATAGGGATTGTCTTCACAGACATGGTTTTGGTCACCTCTTTAACATGTGCCCATTGGCTACCTGAAATCTAAACATCTAGTAAGACATGTAGATAAGCTCTTGGTGGATAATTGAAAATGTCTCTGCACACTCCCTGGACAGCAAGTAAACAACTGCTGCAACATTAAACTTGAAGTTCCTACATGTCACTGGATGTATAAAGAAATGTTCAGTGTTCATAAATTCACAATAGTTACAGGCATTACATGCTGATGTGTCCAAAGATGGTAAGTCTACAGGACATCTATTGTTGTCCTTAGGATAACATAGTCTTTGTAAGTTTATCCTGTTCCTATATATAAAGTGTGGTCTATCACCCACTATTTCTTTTAAATTAGGGTCAACCAATAGTATCCCCCAATTCTTAAAGAATACCTCTCTCACTCTATTGATGTCTTGAGTATAGTTCAAGGATAACTTAACCACTGGATCACAGACGTTCTTCAACTCAATTCCTTCAACTAGTTCTTCTATTGGAAAAATAGGAGGATGCTATGTTGGTTCTCAATTGGGTTACACCCTCAAACCCTGCAACAACCTCACTTAGATTATATGATCTATCTACCAATCTTTCCTGTAGATTCATTAACTCTCCTTCACATCCATCTTCAGTTGGATTCAGGCGTGAAGCATGTATCGCCTGTCCTTTTATAATGTTCTTGAAAACTAACTTTGGGTGCATGCTCTCCCTGTGTAAAAGGGAATTCTTGTAACAACTTTTTCTATAAACACCCATATTAAGCAGTCCATTCTCCAAATGTTCAATATAGACATACAGATAAGAAATCCATCTATCTGAACTCTCCATAGTGAAATTCAAAAAGCTTGTAAGTGAATTAATTTATTCTAAAAAATGTTGCAGCCCAATGTCAGTACCTTTCCATAAAAGGAAAAGGTCATCTATGAAACATGTGTAAAATATAACATGTTCCTGGAAACTAGTCAAAGGAAACAATTTCTCCTTTCCCCAAACTGCCATGAATAGGTTGGTGTAGCTATTGGCACAAGAAATGCCCATAGCCATTACCATCCTTTTGTATGTAAGGTGTTCCATTGAATAAAAACACATTATTTTCCAGTATGACTTCCAAATAAACAGACATCAAATCTATGTGAGTTGCAGTATGTTGTATATTTTCTGTAAGACATCTATATATACTCTCCAAACCTTCCTAGTTAGGTATAACAGTAAATAATGACTGTACATCTAGTGTCACCAGTTTAAAGGGGAGATCACATGAAAGTGTAGACACTCTCTCATACAACATCAATAGGAACTGTTTAATGTCTTTTAGAATGTATGGATACTTATCCAAGACAGGTCTTAAGCATTTCTCCATATACAAAGACATAGGTTCAGTAACCCACCCTCTCCCTGTGACAATAGATCTCATGGGAGGGTGGACGGGGTTCTTATGGACTTTTGGGAGTCCTTGGATGACTGGAATCAATGAATTTTCAACAAATAGAACTGAAAAATTCCAAACTGATAATGCCACTTTTAAGCAGATCTTCCAACATATCAAAAATACGTAGGACTCTACTCTCTATGTCCTTCATGTCTATAATGTGATAAAACTTCTCATCACTTAACATGGTAGTCATGATATCCTGATATTCGAGTCTATCCATGACTACTACTGGTCCACCCTTATCCACAGGTCTAATCACTATATTACTATCCTCCCTTAGTCCATTCAGAGCACTCCTTAAACTCGGTGGCAGGTTGCCAAACCATCTTCTTTTCTTATTCTCATTGTCTAATTTGTGTAGATCATCCTCAACCAATTTAGCAAAAGCATCCAGTAAAGGGTGAAGAGCTGGTATATAAGTACTGGGCTTTTTAAACAGAGGTCCCTGTTGAACTAAGGGCTTACCCCCATAATCCAATTTCAATTGTGCATTTCGCCCAAATAATGTAACATCTGTAACTAGATCTGTAAGATTACCCTTGGCTGATGGTATAAAGGAGAGTCCTTTATTTAGTACCTGTAATTCTTCTTTAGTCATAGCTCTGTTGGATAAATTCCACACTAATGTCTGGGAACCCTCTCCCACATTTTTTGAGGGTGGGACCATTGTTTGCTATATATGCATGTAATTGAATGTAGTACCCGGTCCATAATAATGGGATAAATGATGTGGAAGGATTTATATGTGCCATCATGTGTTGCAGTAATGATGTTCAACTGAACAACTGCTATGGACAATAGTGTCTGTCCCTGTGGGTAGTGGGCCATAGCCGTCAACTGTGCAGATCAGCGCTGACTGACAAGATGTAAACCATCATAGTGTGTGTTGTGTAATGGGAAGTATGTATATTACGTGGCCAATAGCTGGTGGTTGAAGTAATGCCATTATGATAGACATGTGGGACCCACAGCCCACCCCTTCCAGGATACTCAGGTTAATCTGTAATGTAGCATGCAAGAATGCTATAGGTGTGTAATAGGGTTACCTGCAATCTGGTCCTACATATAGCTCCCTAATGTCAGGCTGTGTCCATATGTGGCATCTGTCTGTGTTGTAGCAAGGCAGAATAGTGCAGCTGTGCAGGAAGGTGTTGTCAGATTGTGGACCTGATGTCTGAATGTACCCCACATATAGATATGCATATGTATACATATGTACACATATATAATATATATAAGATATATATATATATATATATATATATATATATATATATATATATATATATATATATATATATATGTGCATGTCCACAAATATGCAGGTACCCATGTGTAGACATATATATGACCACCTATATACATCACATATATCTACATATACATAGATATATATTTATATGCACATTTCTACATATATACAAACACACACACAAACATATATGTATGTAAATACATGTCCCCTATATTACTACCACAGTGATGCATGCTATGTGTGAGGCAACAGCACACATAGCAATACACACAGATATCTACAGCTGGCAGTGTGTGCAACATGGACTGGTATGTCACATGTTAACCCCTTGTTGGGATCACACTGCCCTTGTCTGTGAAGTATGGAATGGGAATATGGGGAAGTATGGCAGGTATAGTTGTGAAGGTGGTTAGGGTTGGTAGATATGGAGGACAGTCTAAAGGGGTGGTATGTGATACATGTGGTAGGTAAACACCCTGGATGGTGTGTGTGTGTGGTCTGTGATGTGGACACCCCATGGGCCCCAATATGGACACAATGGGAACAAGCCTCACACCCACTGCTACTCACAACAGCAGTCCATGGCCTGAAGGTGCCTGGCCTGGAGGCTGAGCTGAAGGAGCATGTCGGCCCTGTGAATGTGTACTGGGTGCCTCAGAGTGATGTAGCACATCCCACATGTTTATGTAGAGCCCGTTATGGAACAGACCCTGGACCTGACCTCAGAGGACAGGAACATGTCTGTATGTGCCCCTGGGGTAGGGACAACATCCCCTGGGGTGGTTCCACCTGACGGTATTGTTGTACCAGTACATGGGTAGGCCCCAGGGTGGGACATACATGTGATGTGGCCAGGTAACAAGGGCAGATGGGTTTGAAGAAGTGGTTCTGCTGGCCAATAGTACATATATATGTAATTGTGTCACTGTTATAGAACATATGTTGGTAGTAATAGTCTACACAATACCGGAACATGTCCAACAGCATGCATAGATATCCCCAATAACACAAAATGTCAGATGTGCAGCAATCACAAAGCAGCCATACCACAGGCATATATGGAACCATAGTGACCCTGACAATGGCATGCAGGTGAATAGTCTGTAACAGGCCAGCAATAATAGTGTCCACAGGGAACATGGCTACAATCACATAGCAGAAAGTGCATGTACAATACAATATCTGTCCCACTGGTAGGTAAGCTGTAGCCATACCTAATGAGTTGTGTGCACAGTTGTTGTAGCTGATATGGTGGGGGGAGGTGACAGAGATGTGTATTACAAACTGTGGTAACCTTGCTGTATTAGTTGCTCAGACCTGTTTCCATCTTTATGTCTTTCAGCCAAGATGTCACATGCACATTTGCCAACTTATTCAGCAACTGAAAATGAAGTGCTGATCACATACTTAATCCAGCACTACCCTGTGCTCTTTGGCAGAGCCGCCCATGACCAACAGGAGCAGACCACCTTGTGGAATGACCTAGTCCACAGGGTCAATGATGTCGGACTGCACAACCGCTTGTTATGAGCAGGTCCGGCATCATTGTACTGACCTGCTTTGCAATGCCCGTCGGCGTGCTGCTGCAGTCCAGGGGGATCACCTCACCACAGGGGGGCCATGCCATCCATCACCCCCTGACACGTGTGGAGGAGCTCCTGGCCAGCCTCATGGCACCTGCCCATCTGGCCAGCCACCGACCATTGGGCACCTTTGTGGAGGTGGGTGTCACCCACACACTGGCTGAGGAGCATGCAAGTAAGGACACAGGGCTCGTCAGTAGACCACTGTTGCATATACATCCACATCGGTACAGGTAGATCATGCATATCTGACATGTCATAGATATATTGTGTTGCTGCGTAATAGTGATAAACAGATGTCCAGATGTGGTAGTATTGTGGAAATGTACCACTGATGTACTGTAATACTGCACCCACCCTGTAGCACTGCCACAGGTGTGGTCACTGACATTGCAACTCTCACCCTCTTATGTAGGTCCCTCCAGGATACCACTAAGGCAGCAGCCTGTAGCTGGTGAGTATGGTTTATGTAGATGCTTGCCAACACACCGGGCATGTAATAGTGATGGTATATTCCATGCACACATCTAACACACCTACCCAGAATGCATGCTGTACATGTGCACGTATTGTTGCTGTGAAATGCATGGCATCACAGGGGTGACCACGATGGGGTATTGAAAGGGTATGTCAGACACCTGCATGATAACTAACATCCTGTCATTGTGGAATGTGTCCACAGGGTGTAACATAATGGTGAGAGACATGGCCTACAGTAGGGACATGTTTGGAACAACACCCATATACAGTGCAACACCAGTGTATATACCTTTAGGACAATGGCAACTGCTGCAGAGATACACTATGGCATATGGCATTACAGTAGCCCACATTATCAGCTGGGACTAGGTTGTAACATGTGGTGTTCAGTGTCTGGGGCACTGCAAAGTGACACACGTGTAGGGCTTACTTGTCATGCATCTGCACAAAGGCTGAAGGAGGGGGGGTGTCAGCATGACACACCATTGCACTGCAGCAGGAATCCTAAGGATGCTAAGAATGGTAGTATCCATACATAGTCAGGTTCAGGACTTGTGGCAGATGTAACCCTACCCCCACAGCAATAATTATGGCAGTGTGTGAACACCAAGGGATGTGCACATGAGTAAACCTTGCAATCATGCTGAGTAGGGGGACATGTGTAGGGCAGACTGAACATACACTGGCAATTGCAGATGGCCCACGCTGGTGTACCCCCGCCAGGAGTAGTGACGGCTGTAGTACACACAACAAGAGGTGCGTCAAACTGTCATAGCACACATATGCCCACACAGAGTGTATGCATCGCAGTCAGCATCCACACACCTCATCCACACACCTAACACATTCCATAGACACTGCATGTGAAAGTACAGGACATATGTCACATATCGGGCACACTTACTGTTAGGATATGCAGTGATGTGGCCCCAATGCAGATCATGGATGAGTGCGTCATATCAGGAAGGGTGTGTACACCCCCCATAGCCATGGTATGCTCTGATGGTTGTTAGTGTAAAAGTATTGGATTGTTCATACATGGTCCGCTGATGTTGAGAGCTATAAATCAGGCGTCAGGCATTCACAAATGACAACTGTCCACATATCATCCCAGGTATGTGTTGCTGAAAAACACAGGGGCTGTGAGCATTAAAGCTGACATAACTGACACAGTACTACACATTCCGCAATGAGTTGTACAACTGTGAGGTGTGATGCACAGTACATGGCAGGGTGCAGGACAGGTGCACAGCAATACTGTGTACATGGGTACAGTGGTATCCAGGGGAAGGGGCATCACCTAGTGACACAGCACATGCATCACACATGTATACTGTTGCTAGCATGGATTGACTATAGCTGAACTGCATGCTGTTCTGTAACATATATTCTGCATGTTGACAGATGGGTAATAGGAGGACTGTATGTACTATCATTGTGCAACCTCACCTGTATGTGTGTGTGTGTGCATCCTGGTGGTTAGATAGTTTGTCTATATGGTCACTCTGGTGAAGTGGAGGGAGGTTGATGCATGTAGGATGTGTGTGTGTGCATGTGTGTGTTTGTGTGGGTGACCATGTATGCACAAGTGAGATTGTGGGGTGTTCATACAGCTGTACCTCCCTTTGGGACCATGCAGTACATGGACATGGACTGCCATATTACACATCAGGAATACCTGTCATGTGTGTAATCATAGGACAGCTGATAGTATAATATGGTCTGTAGCATGGAACAGGCATCGAGAGGGAAGGTAGACACCAGGTACACCCTTAATATTGCATTCAGCAGGGAGGTCACCTACAACCCACATATGCAGCACTACAGATGCACTGGAGAAGTACTAGTCAACATCAGGGAATGTCTCCATATATTACAGTTGTCACATGATAGGCTGAATGAGCAGCATATCTGGCATGTACTGAGCATTACATACACATGCCTCACCCGTGCATGATATTATGGAAAGAACATAGTAGCCCACACATATAGGGGCCATGCTCATGATGTCCAGACATACAGAGGGTGCATACCAAATGACAGTAGTGAGACCATGTAAAACCACTACAAACAGGTCAGGCAGGTAATGTAGTAACAGGTCTTGGGGTATGACCGCTTGTGTAGGCATTTAGAGGACTGATATGTTAAGGAGTGGCATCAATGTGTGTATGTTAACAAGTGTGATGCAGGATGGGGTACCACATGGACATATACATGGGACTGTTTGTAAAGCCATGGACAGGTAGATATTATGGACGTGTGTGCAGGTGGCAAGATGGGTCAGGGGTCCCTCCTGCATGCAATCTAATGTTGGTGTCCATACAGATACTGAAGATGATGATAGTACTGTTGAGGCACAGGTGGGGATGTCAGGGGCCAACACTGCACCAACATTTGACATCCCCCTTTTTGCCACCCCAACCCCACATACATTTTCAGTGCCAATACATACCCCATCACCAGTGGCCATAGTGGAGGGACAGCTGGCATTTAGTGGCAGTGCACAGGAAAGTGTGGTAACCATGCCTACTGTGTCTGGTCACAGCAGGCATAGCTGGATGTCTGGCAGGGCACCACATAGGCAGATGTCCCAGAGTGCTCATGGTAGGGCCGCTGGACGTCATGCTCCTGGCATAGGCAACATAGGTGGTACCAGCAGGCGCATGTTTCAGGCTGTCATGGCGGTGCAGGCACGTATGGAGCGTTACACCAGATAGGGCCTGTGGCTGCAGAGGACTGCTCTTGCATCTGTAAGCGACAACCTCAGTGAACTGTCTGGTGCCATCCATGCTTATACCAAGCTCACGGATAGATGGCATGGTGAGATGATGGCCCTCATCGGCCGTGGTGTGTCCATGCTACATGTGGTGGGAATGCGGTGATGGCCGCGTGGATGTGGGCCAGCAACACCAACAGCTGGCAGTCAATGTGGACATGCTAGGACACCAAGGGGCTCCCATAGTGGCAGTAGCAGCCACGGCAGTGCAGGGGTGTGTGCTGTCCACACCACACCACAGCAGGCCACATGCATGTGGTCCTGGACAGTCCCAGGAGGGACCTGGTACCAGCAGACATTTGCCATCAGCAGGTGAGAGTAGCACATCGAGGCCTGTACCTGGACATGCCCATGGAACCCCTGGCAGGCACAGTCCATGTGTCCATGGCTGGAGGCAGTGAACTGCACACCCTGCCAGGTATGGTCTGTAGCTGCCCATAAACACCTGTGTAGGCAGCCACGTGGCAGCACTGTGTGTATGCATATCCACACACTATGCAAACACACCTAGGGCAACCCCATACCTACACACACACCACATCACTAAGCCCAGCTCACCACAGTACACCACTCACCCACACAAATGGTGTCAAATGTATGGCCCAACTTTGGCCTCTGGCAAACAAACATCATACCCTGTGCATATGATTATACCTGTGCCACATCCCTGTCATCCATACCATCAATGCAGGGACAGGCTGATATGGTTTTGATGCACATGGTGACTGTACTACAGTGTACCACAGTACTGCTGTGTAACATGTTGCAGGGAGTAGAGTGTAATGCATATATGGCAGGTAGTGTAGCCATCCTGTAATGATGCATTATAGCTGTTAGTAACACCCGTTGATTGCAGTCCCTATAATGTTATCCATTTGTGTTGTAGGTGTACATGTGTCAGCACGAGGATGGTCTGCAGTCATATTCCACAATGGGGTATGTCACTGTGGTGACGCCATGGCTGTGACATATATGGGGTACATTTGAACACATGTCACAGGTTACTAAAATGGTTATTGTCTGTGCCACATGGACAGGTGACCCACTGAGGCATGCATACCCTGCAACCTGATGTAGACCCATTCACATACATGCACACTGTTACTTGGCAACACTGGGACTAGACCCCTACCTAGCTATGTAGTGATCCTGAAGTGTGTGGCTTGCATTGCACACACCACACAGAATTCAGGGTGAGGTGTGTCCCAGGTTACATGTTACATGCAGAACATCCCCAGACATGTACAGTATGCTAATGGGGTATGTAATGGGTGTATATGGACAATACGTAGTGTGACATACCATCATATACACATTAACAGACACATAGCCAGACACACATCCGAGATAACAGGGCCTATCGCTGCTAACTAACTTGACCGTGTGTCCAATGTGTTACAGGTAGGCTGCACACAGCACATGCATAACTGGGCTGGATTGTGGTATCAGTTACTTGTATGGTTGATGGTGACAGTGGTAACCATAACATGGTACAAGGGACATATATCGGGTGTACCTTGGTGTAATGACAGTGTACACAGCACCCACATCCCCCAGTGGATATTGTACTCCTGAGAACCCATGATGACATTCTGCCATACCCACCATCACACATGGGCCACAACTGTGATACAACCCATAGTATACCCCAACAGTGGTACTATAGGGATCTGCATCTAATGCACATGCCACACATGTAGTAGGGTGTTGCATCATCATGCCTCACCTATGCGCAGAAACAACACTATATGTAATACTGTGTGGCAATGGGTATTGTAATAGGAATATGTGGTCTCGGAATGCTGCACACTACAGATATACGGACATGCACAACTACACACACATGTCAGAACACAATGGGTATCCCATGCCTATCAACTCATTTGTAAAACACTGTTGTGCTGGTACAGCAAGGCTCATGTAGCCAGTATGGGAGGGGCTTAACAGGGTACATGTAATGTCCCATACAGCAGCAGCCACAACTGACTGGCAATGGGTGCTGCGTTGGCTGTGAAGGCCCTTATGGAATTCCCAAGTACAGGTGTGATAACACACAGACACTGTTATACTCAGTCATGCACACATACACGTGTCATTACATGTCACTGCAGGTGGTCATAGCTGTGTACCTAGCTATTGTCCAAGGGGAGATGGGTTGTGTAGAAGTTGTGTGTACAGTGGTATCCTTCCACCTGCCAGGTGGCAGCGGGCAATCTATCAACAGATACTACTGTGGTGACTCTCAGGGTGAGAATGACATGCATCAGCCAATCCTCCAGGTGCCTCCTGCACATGGCCACTGAGATGATGAAGTTGACATGTATGCAACATGCATTACAATACATGGTTGGTGTCTGTGATGGGGACCTGTACCCAAGCATGTTCGGTTGACTGTGGTAGTGTAGTGGAGGTACCCGTAGCATGTGGTGTGTACAGGGTGACATCTCCTATATGTGCCACTTCTTATACAGCTGGCTAGACATGTCAGTGTCAATCAAGCTTAGGTTGCCTGTATATATCCCAGCTGGACATCTGCAATCTGCACATCTGTACAGGGATTGACAGTCACCAGCTTGGCAAGTAGCTATGCAGTAGCATGAGTGTGTTGACAGATAGACGTCTGACAACAATATGTATGCCATACCTACCTGTTGGAAGCCCTCACTAACATGTGCTGTACAGGCGGTAGTCTACAGTTATATTCTGCATGATGGATCATTACCCAGTAAGGGGTATATACTGTGACACAGCTCACACACCAGGGACACAATAGGGAGGCCTCCATGTCCAGTGATGCCCGCAGGTGTGCCTGTTGTCAGCACTATATTTAGCACTCTGCTCTTGCCTGGGTTAGCACTGTCAGTACTGCCATGATATACTACATGCCAGTGTGACAGCACATACCCTGGGCTACTACACCTGTATGTAACACATTCACATGGATAACAGTGCTACACAGGCCTCATATATGTCTGTGTCCCACACGTGATACTCACACCCCTTGTTACTGTAATGACAGCACATAGATGCATGTACTGTACATGGCATTACATACACTTATTACAGATTATCAGACTGGGTGGTGTGACCTGGTTACTAGGGCTAAGCCATGCTTAGCAAGTATCAAAATTGCTGCAATATAACAGCTGAGCTGATCTGCACACTGGTAAGTGAAGCATATACTGTGTAAGCGCCCGTACATTTACCCATAGCTCAGCACTGCTTAGCTTTGTACAAACCCACTTAAAGATATTCAAAACTGCCTTAACCACTCTGTATCTGACAGCCCTTGTTCTGTCCAGAAACAAAATGAACAGCTCTTGCAGGTCTTGAACCCAGGACCCTGTACAGTGAAGTCACAGCACGTAACCACTACGCCATGACCACTGTGAAGACAGCTGTTGTTTTACCAGCATACCTGTCAATACACATATTGAGTAGTATTGAACAATTGCATTTAGTTCCCAAATTGTGTAGTCCTTGTTATTTATATGACTGTTGCATCACATATGTTGTTTTATCATAATGTACACATTGCAGATACATACAATGAGATACATCTGGGAGGGTATACACAACTGTGAGGTTTACTCATGACAGGAATATGGTTGTATACATATAATAGGTCTGTATATGTCTACATGTACATACACATGTATACTCATACATATGTCTGTATACACATCTGTATAGTGCTACATATATATATGGCCATGTGTACATCACTTTATATATATATATATATATATATATATATATATATATATATATATACATATCTGTATATATACATATATATATATATATATATATATATATATATATATATATATATATATATATATATATATATATACACACACACACACATATCTGTATATATACACATATGTATATGTATATATAGATATATGTATATATAGTTATATATGTATGCACATCCTATGTGTACACATATGCCTAGTTATGTTGGTATATATGTAGATATCTATAACTATATGTGCATACATATCTATTCTGATATACCTACTACTGTCAATGTATATGTAGATATCCATACGTATATGTGCATATGTATCTCTATCTGTATATGTGTAGACATATATTGCTCTGTATATGTATATATCTGGGTGTTTATATGTATATTTATGTACATATACATATCCATCTATATATGTTGATATGTATATATGTATATATCTATATAGATATCTTGATAATTATATATACATATATTTTACCATATGTCCTGAACATGGAGTGTAGCTCTATCTTAGCCCCTATAGTCCCAACTTCATAGTGTAAGGGGATGTCAGGTATGTATAGTAGGTATATTTGTAGACTATTGCTACTGTAATAGGGATTGTCTTCACAGACATGGTGTGTGTGGGAGGTCACATCTGCTTTTAACATGTGCGCCATTGGCTACTGACAAACATCCTAAGGACATCATAGTACAGTACCACTGCTAGCACGTAATGCTCCTGTGAACTACAGCAGAGATATTGGCCAATATATGTGGACTTTCTGACACCCGCTGGACAGTCCAGAGGTATACAGAGAAACCCTTAGTGCAAGGCATGTGGACCAAGCCTGACAATGTGGATGTTAACAGCCATGTAGATGGGTATAACACGTAACGACTGGTATACATTTGCCCCCATAGGTTATGCATTCATACACCCCTGTCTGTCCTGACACATAACTGCTGGTACAGAGGTGCCATGGCCACATACTACCCATTACATATTGACATACATCTGTACAGCATCCAACTGCTCTGTCTGACATACAAGACTGTTAAGGGAGGCCCAGCAGCAGTACATCTGGCAAGTATCTGGACATGTCATCTCACTGGGTAAGTACACTAAGCTACTAGGCATGTAACAAATCACTCTGCAGGCAACAGACAGACTGGCTCAACATTGGCCTACATTTCCTATGGGGGAATGTACATGTACCTGCTTATAGCGGGCTCCACAGGCATGTCACAACATAGATTACAATACATCTGTGTGAAAGTGCATAATCACAACCAATGTGAACACAGCCACAGCCACATATGGTAAGTTAGAGTAATATTACAGTATATGGACTATCTGTTCAACACCATCCTCATATGTGCCACTCACACACTAACCCTACATATACTGGGCCACTACACAGTGTGGTCCGATGCCTGTCTGTGGCATGGGACATGTGTGTGTATGGCCCTACAAACATGTAAGCCGATAGGGGTAACATGCAGTGGGGCAGCATGTAACAGATGGAATGGGACCAAAAACAATGACATCTATTATAGTCTGTACACAGGCCAAAGTACATATTAACAATACACACACTGTCAACATTTACCATAAGTACACAGACTTCAGTACTGTACACACAACCACAGAATGTCCAGGTTATGTCATCAAATATAACCCCTACTATACATAACATGTGTAGCAGTTTAATATCTCATTGGCTTGTTATCAGATATGATGTCATTAATTATGGTGTACAGTACATATGCACCTCTTACTGCATGACATATGTACAAAGGTTGACAGAGTTGTGCCTGGACGCACATACACAGAGCCAATATTGACATGTTGCTGTGATAACCTCATACATTTACTGTTTTAACAGGGTTTGTTGCAACATATATCCTATAAGGGATATAAAGTTAGTAACTCTCATGGCTGTCACCATATACAGACTGCAATCCTTACAATACCTTCTGCTGTTCATGGATAGGTGATCTCTGGGTAACACATGAAACAAAAGGCACCACACACTGCCAAGTCTGCAGATGACCCTACAGATGGGGGTTTCCTCATAAACATAGCACTTACATGGCAGGTATTAAAACATGTAGAACAGCCATATCCACACACACCCTGTTAAACCAACATTACTCCAAATGCAGTATAGCAGCACTTACAGTCTGTAGTCAGGTCAGGCACATCCCCCTCCTGTGTGTTGCCCTGTTTCCACAGTGTATGTTGTTAGAGGTAAATCTCCAATCCACCTGAGATGCTGTTTGCCAAACAACAGATCGAGTTCCTCCTCACAGTGAATGAAAAGGCCCAACACCAACATGATGTTCCTAGATATTGGAGTATGGTTCCATGCAATTGGCTATGGGAATGTTACCACAGCTGTTCCACATGCAATCAGCTAGAGGAGGGCTGCAACTCATGCAGAGGCTATCAGCTGATCATGAGCATCACTTAAAATGCACATGCAGCTGCCTAAGCAAAGCAGGTGTAGGTCTCCACATCCACCAGAAAGGGAGTGAAAGAGGCAGACATAGGCAAAGAAAAGTCAGGGAGGGGTGGGAGAGTAAAACTTAAGCATGTTTGTGTCACACACCTACCAGCACGGGGTATCAACCCCCTAATGACTATGTAGTGCTATCACATTTCTATGCAGTTATTGGAGGCACCACATAGGTTACATGGTGAGGAGCCCTCAAAATGTATATGTGATGGTAAGTGACATCTGAAACAGGGATATGGTAGCTATACTGTAGGTGTAGTACACGTGCCTGTCCGCATGAACAGGTGCCAGCATCAACACATCCACACTCTCACAAGGACACACACACATTGACACACTTGTCAGGGCCAGGAATAAAACTCATCACTAGTGAGATTGCCACAACACATTACTGTGCAGGTATCACATGCACCACAGGGGGACATATGGAAGTTATATGGGCAAAGGGTACGTGGAGGTGTCTGAAATCAGACAGCATGTTTCAGTATGCCAATGGGGGTTGTAGTAAGTTTAACTGTGATCATACACATCATACAGCACACACACACATACACACACACACACACACACACACACACACACACACACACACACACACACATATGCATGGGTGCATTGCTTCATGGGTGTGTAGTGGTTGACTGTGCCAGGCAGCTATACAAGGCTAGGTGATGGGTATACCTTGGCATCAGGCCACACGACAATGGCCTGCATTGTGGCTCAGGGGTGTAGTTTCTGGATTTGCTCACATAGGTGGGTATTGTATTCATCATCCAGTCACCTGGGGGACTATTCCATGTGGCCAATGCTGTGCATTGCTTGCCATGTATGTGTTACTTAGTCCATGACATGGACAGTGTCTGGGATGTGCACCCCCCCCCACATGCATTTAGAGTGACGTGAAACTGTACCTGGGGTGTCTGGCCCATGTTGTGTACACAAATTGTTATCATCAGATGTGCCAGTCCTGCCCTCATATGGCGGGAACTGTTAATGGACAGAAGGTTTACCCTGCAACTACATTGATAGCATGATACCAGTATTCCCAGGTGTCAGTGGCATCTGTCCATGCAGGCCATAAGTTTCACGCTTGGTATGTCCTTTATGGGTCACATTTGATGGTGCCACAGGTGTTGCAGGTGTCCCGTGGAGAACATGGGGAAGGTGCACTGTCGGCATGTATGTGCCTATTGGACTGATGGACAGGGTGCCAAAACCTCTGTAGACCACTGCAATCACAACATGGTTACTATCAGTGGGCAATAAGCAGGTTACTACCAACATAGTGGCTGTTGCCTTGGCAAGTGTGTGTGGTGTGTGTATGTGTGTGTGTGTGTGTGTGTGTGTGTGTGTGTGTGTGTGTGTGTGTGTGTGTGTGTGTGTGTGTGTGTATGAGATATGGGTTGAGAGTGTTCTCTGGGTAATAATAGGGTTGCTAACTTTGTTTGCCTGCCCTTGATGTCACATGTAGGGGTATGGATTTGCACCCCAGCCTCTTGGCTATTTCACATCTGTTATCCCTGTCTGGTGGACATTGTGATACATACTAGGGCCACTATATAAGAAATTTGCAAAACCCACTCCACATTGAGTCCAATTGTTACACACTCACAACCACCTCCACACAGGATACGAATTACTAACACAGACACACAGCTGTCATATCTGGAATTAGAACTCCTACCTAACTAGTTTATTACACTACAGCACTACACAGTTATAGGATGTGCTATGGAGATTACTGGAGTACTCCTTCCCCAAAGGTGTATTTCACAGTGACTGACATCAGCAGGATTTCCAAAGTAGGGCATTTGAATTGTAGTGAGTGTGACTAGCCTAAAATGCATTGCTTCCTACACAGACAAAGAAACACATGCAAGACATCCACAACTGCCATGTGCAGGACTAGAACCCCCTACCAGAGTTCTATATCACACTACAGCATGAAGCTGTTATAGGACGCACCATGGGGATTACAGGATGAAGCTGTTATAGGGTGTACCATGGGGATTACAGGAGTACTTCTTCCCCAAAGGTGTATTTCACAGTGACTGACATCAGCAGGATTGCCAAAGTAGGGCATTTGAATTGTAATGAGTGTGGCTAGCCTAAAAAGCATTGCTCTCTCTCTACACACACACACACACACACACACACACACACACACACACACACACACACACACACACACACACACACACACACACAGTTGCCATGTCTGGGATTATAACTCCTGCCTAACTAGTTTATCACACTACAGCAGTATGCAGTTATAGAATGCACCACGGACATTACTGGGCTACAGCTTTCTGAAAGGTGTATTTCACAGTGAATGACATCAGCAGTCTTGCCAAAGTAGGGCAGTTGAATTGTAGTGAGTGTAACTAGACTAAAAAGCATTGCTCTCTACACAGACACACACACACACATGCACACACACACACACACACACACACACACACACACACACACACACACACACACACACACACACACACACACACACACACACACACACACACACACACACAGTTTCCATGTCTGGGATTAGAACTCCTACCTAACCAGTTTATCACACTACAGCAGTACGCAATTATAGGACACACCATGGAGATTACTGGGCTACAGCTTTCTGAAAGGTGTATTTCACAGAGAATGACATCAGCAGCCTTGGCAAAGTAGGGAACTTGAATTGTAGTGAGTGTGACTAGACTAAAAAGCATTGCTCTCTACACAGACAGAGACAGACACACACACACACACACACACACACACACACACACACACACACACACACACACACACACACACACACACACACACACACACAGTTTCCATGTCTGGGATTAGAACTCCTACCAAACTAGTTTATCACACTACAAGTATGCAGTTATAGGACATGACACGGAGATTACTTGGCTACAGTTTTCCAAAAGGTGTATGTCACAGTGAATGACATCAGCAGCCTTGCCAAAGTAGGGCAGTTGAATTGTAGTGAGTTGACTAGACTAAAAAGTATTGCTCTCTCTACACACACACACACACACACACACACACACACACACACACACACACACACACACACACACACACACACACACATACACACACACGCACACACACACACACACACACACACACACACACACACACACACACACACACACACACACAGTTGCCATGTCTGGAATTAGAACTCCTACCTAACTAGTTTATCACACTACAGCAGTACGCAGTTATGGGTCACTCCACAGAGATTACTGGGATATACCTTTCCCAAGGGTGTATTTCAAAGTGGATGACCTCAGCAGGCTTGTCATGGTAGGGCCATTAGGAGGGCAGTGTGTGGTGTGTGCATGGGCCATAACCCATTCATCTAGAGGTTGACACACCACACACGGGCACAAGCAGGGTTATATTCCACAGGTATGTGTATACAGCTGCTAGATGACTACTTCCTTGTACAGTCATGTTGCACAGCTAGCACTTGCACCACGTAGTCTGTAATACTGATGGATACCAGTGGCTAATGCCTACAGTGAGTGAAATTTATACCTCATGTGGTTGTAGCCATTTGGCTGTCTGCTGGGTGGGACAAGCCTCATTATGGATGGCTCCTTGTCACAGTCACTCTCTTCCACACATCTATGTATGTTTACTTTTGGCTTATTATAGTGTGTTGTCCTTGGATATGTGTCTGTATTCCTATCCACTGTGTGTGCAAGCCATGACTGATGCATACTGAGGAGTGTATGCACTAACATCTGCAAATGCCAGATATGTATGTTCCACTATTGTTTGCAGACATGGGCTTCATTTGTTTAAGTATGTGAGCATGCCCAGCATGACCTTTCAGTCTGTTGTTGTCTGACATAGCCTTCATTTCTCTAAGTATGTGAGCATGCCCAGTATAGCCTTCTGTATTTCATGTGCGGATCGATTCCAGGTAGTTTGTACTCCAGTGCAGACCTTTGTGTTGTACACCTACAGTTAGCAAACTGTTTCTGCAGGGTATCCTTCAATCATTTGGGTTATGGGGACAGACTGTGCACGGGATGTTGTGTACTGTAGGTGATTGTGTCTGTGCTGCTTCAGCTGCATGGTACTGCTGTTAGCAGAGATATTCAGACGTGTACTGTTATACACTGTGATGTTTTCTGTCCTCATGTACTGTCAGGTGGACATTCTTGCTCACAGTGATGTCTTGGGAGACAAGGGTGATTGTAGCTGTGTCTGGTATTGTGGGCAGACACCTACATATTCATGGTAAGTTATACCATTCTGGAAGGGGAGCTGAAGACAAGTGCTGCTGGGTCTGTGTATCCAGTTCAGCATCTTGGTACAGTGCTGGCAGAGGATCCCATACTTGTACACCCATCAACATGACAGTATGGCCTTATCTTGCTGTGGCAATGCCTCACAGCTGTACTGATTCGCACAGGTTACCCAGAGGCAGGGGCCATGGGTCAGGACATTACCCCTATTGTGGTGTACGGGCAGGTGTGTAGTCACCCATTTATGTGTTTTCAGCCAGGGATAATGTGTGCAAACAGCTTGGTGTCAGACCCCTGCACATTCCATACTGCCCATGCTCCCACTCCCCCGTTATTCTAACCTCTTCCATACATTATGCATACATTCTCTGATACTTGCCCTAAGGGTATCACCCCATCACAGGTGTGTGTTAGTGTTGGTCCACAGTTCATGCAGTGGGACATGGTGGACATGTTACTGTGGTTTGTCCACATGGCCTTACATATGGCTTATGTGGAGTGTGTTATGTTGTTATTTGGGTGTCCATGACATAACATACATTGGCAGTACATGTGAGACACAGGCCTTTGGCAGAGGCCTGTGGGCCATTAGGTGTTGCTGTGGGCCAGATGTGTCAGGCCATTGCATTCTGTCAGTCCTACAGTCTCAGACCACCATACAGTATACCCCCCTGGGGTGACAGGGTAGGTGTGATAGATGCTTATGCCAATACCTTCTATTAGTCTTGATCAGGTGGTGTGGATGCTGGCAGGGTGCTACCTACAGCTAGAGACACACCTGCATGGGACACCTACACTGCATACTGCATTTTTCCGCTATTGCCATATACAGGTGGGATCCTATTGCATCCATTCCCCACAGCAGGGATATGACCAGAGAGGTACTTTTGGGTGGTGTTTGCATGAGCTGGGTGCATGTTTTCTATGGACACTACTTGCATCTGACACACAGATATGCATGGGACATTCCAGTTATCCTGGCATGTGCAGGTACATCAGCTGTTTACCAATACATCAGTCTACTTCCTTTGCGATCTGCAAGTGTTTGGGCAGACATCACCGGTATCCCCATACTACAGGACCAGTTAATCTGATGCATACCTGTATGTACAATTCCAAGGGTGTGTCCATTTCACAGTGACACAATATATACTGTATATCTGGGGTACTTTCCCGTGTACTACTTGTATATCTAACCCAACAGCCATGCCACGTCAGTCTTTCAGATGGTGACACATATTACCACCATACATTTACAATGGCTTACTGCTAGCATGTGTTATACTGGTGGGAAATGTCTTTGTTACTGCAGTTGTGAGGGTTTGTTCCTGTCATCAGCAGTAGTGGGCAATGGTCACCAAGTCTTACCTCAACATGCATACATACTGACCACTCTCACACAATATGAAACACACACTAACCTAACACACACAGACCTGCATATTGTGCAAATGCTACAACCTATGCTGCTACCTTGGCCACCTCTAGGCATCTGTGCTCCACTGGTATTATACCTACTCATACATGTTACTACATTTCTACGCAGGATTGGGGGTCACACCTGACTGTTACTAGATTTCTACGCTGGATTGGGGGAAGGGGCACACATGACTGTTTCTATGTGTCTACATAGGATTGTGGAGGGACACAACTGACTGTTACTACATTTCTACACAGGATTGGGGGGGCACATTTGACTGTTACTACATTTTTACACAGGATTGGGGGGGACACACCTGACTGTTTCTACATTTTTACACATGATTGGGGGGGCACACCTGACTGTTTCTACATGTCTACTTAGGATGGGGGCACACCTGGCCCTTGTACACATTTGCTATGACTGTACTGGTATGTCAGGTACTCCATTTCATTCTGTATTCTAACCTATCATGCTGACTAGAGGCATATCACTGTACTACAGGCCTTAGCTTTGGGTAACCTACATATTAGTGTCTGACTTCCTACCCTTCAGAACTAGCATCCCACTGCCTGACCTGCTGTAGTCTGTCTGCGTAGGCCGGGGGGATGTTACCCATAGGCATCATTCAGAGGCCATAACACAGCCTCTGTTTGTGTTTGTCTATACCTGTCCTGCTGGCTGAGATTGTTGTTGGGTATGTGAACCTCCCTGACTGTCATGTGTGAGCCATATGGGCACACATGATGGCCAGCACATTTCCTGCAGTGAGTTTTGTCGCCCTGTGTAGTACTGGCTACTATGGTGACTCCAGTATTTGTTACAGATGTCATGGTGCCAGTATGGGTGTCTACTATCTGCTGGCATACCATTCAGCCACCCAGTTCCCTTGCATGCTCACATCCATACCATAGATACAGGTAATGACACATTCTACTCCATTCGGCAATTGGTAGGTTGATCGACTTACCTTCTAGGTGTGCTAGTATTGAGGATGGTGCTGGAGGGCTGCCTATGTCGGATGCACATAGTACACTCCCTATACATGGCTGAGCACAGGTAGTGTCATGTTTGGCATCCCTTTTACTGTATGTGCGAGTCAGAGAAAGGTGTCATCCCCTGGGTCCCTACTGTGTCAGTGTATGTGCTATGCGTTGCCTCTTTGCCAAGGCCAGGGCATACTGGACACGCCTCCATCTGCCTACTGGGGCAGGCTCAGGTTGTTCCTCCTCCAAGTCACTCTGTGCCTGTGCAGGCCTTGGCATTGGTGGGGGGACTGTGTGGCCCTGCCCCATGCTGTTCCTGCTGCAGCTGTTTCCACAGGATCATATTGTGTATCATGGCATATACCATAACAATTTGAATACATGTAGCTGGTGAGTACTGCAAGGCTCCACCAAATGTGTCCAGGCACTGGCACCGTGACCTGAGCATCCCAAACACATGCTCTATTATACATCTGGTCTGTGCGTGTGCCTCATTATGGCATTCTTGTTCGGGTGTGTGTGAATTTCTGATGGTTGTCATCAGCCATGGCTTCAGTGCGTAACCAGCATCCCCCACTAGGTGACAGTAAGGGATGCCCCCACTGGAAAATCTCTGGTACAGCTGCATCAGATGCCAAATGTGGGAATCGTGATAGCTTCCAGGGCAGCCAGCACACACATTCATTGTAATGCCCTGGGCATCACACACAACCTGGCAGTTGATGGAGGGGAAGCCCTTGCAGTTGATGTAGACCCTACCCTGCTCACCAGGTGGTGCTTTGATGCATTTGTGCGTGCAGTCTATAGCACCCACTGCCTCAGGCTATTCTTCTATTTGGTGGAAGAGACACATATTGCTTGTCAACACATCATGGGTGTTGAGGAAATATATGTGATCACCGGCATGTGCTGAAATGGCTTCCAGGAACTGGTGGAATACTCTGGATGCTGATGCCTGTGAGATCCCCATGATATCCCCATTTGAGCTTTGGGAGGTACCTGTGGCTAGTATTCCTAGGCCTACACATACCTTGGTATCCACTTGAATGGGTTCCCCTCTGTCAGTTCATTGTGTCAGGTGTGGCCGGCACAGCTCAACAATTTGCTGTAGGAGGTTCCTGTCCACCCTATAGCACTCCACTATCTCCAGCTCATGCAGCCCCTGGTAGGTTACCCTGGATCTGTACACCCTTCTCCATCTCCTCACTGTGGGTTGGTCAACAGAATTCACATCTTCACCACCCTCAGCCTCTTGCACATGTTGTTGTATGATGCCTGTTGCAGCCCCTATCATTTTGTAGTTTTGTTTGTTAAAAGTTCCCTGCTTGTATACAATGGTGGTGTAGAGTAAGGGAAAAACCAGAGGGGAAGGTGTTTGCATAGTTTATAGTAGTGTTCTGGGCTGGGCTGGTCTGCTTCCTGTGTAATTGGCTGATTCTGAAACATTTCACCTGCCAGCTATGCTAGTTCTCCTTGATTACCTTCCTACTACTGTTTTCCCTTCCCATTGCCTTCCTGTTTAAGCCCAGGGGCGTGCCGCACAAACACAGTGCTCAAATGTGCACAGAGCTGCCATTTCCTGGTTTACTTTTTTTTTTCTTTAAAACCCGGTGCGTGGTGCGCGCACCCGCTTAGGCAATGTAAAGAGTGCTAGGCAGACTCAGACACACACCCCTTGCCTAGCTGTGCTAAGCTAGGAGCAAACCTGAGCCACAGGGCTCCAATCCACTTACAGTATGCCTGACACACCCCCTATGATGTCACCAAGCTATTCCTGCACTTACACTGTTGGGAGCTGACTAGTATGCTGAGAAATCTGGGATTCATTATCATTCCCCTCATTTGCATAGGAATGCCTGCTAATGCATAGTTAAATGTCTCACACTGAGCCTCCCCCCTTAGCAACCACTACTCACTGGCCATGTTGTCTTCTGCCTGCCATTGACTATAATGGCAGAATAGTGATTTTTAGTTAGAATGCTCATTTTAGGTTTATTTTCTTATTTTCCTCCCGATCCCATTTGCGTGCTGCTGCCCTACGCTTAAACAGCCGAGATCGGCTAAAAAAAAATAAAAGTTGATTTTTTTATTTTTCAGTTGTTTTCAATGCCAATGGCCTTCTACTGGGCCATCGGCATGCTTCCTAGATGATATGCACCCTTTATTTTTAGCTGTCATGGCTCCGTTTTGAAATTTGCAGAAATGCACTCCGTTACTGGCGGAGTACATTTCTGCAGATTACACTAGTCCAGCACAGCCGGTTTCCAGCTTTCTGGATCGCAAATTCACCTCATTTGCATGGATTTCTCCTGCAAATGGGGTAATTTGCATACAGGGGCTGAGTCCGTGCAGGATTAGTGCAGGAGCACTCATGCACGCCCCTACATGCTATTCCTGGATCACATGGCAGACGTATTGCCTGCTGGAGCTCCTGCACTAATCCTGCACGTCGTGCAAGGCTTGCAGAATCCAGGGGACTGTCTCCAATAACAGTGCTGATAAACAATATAACAGTCTGTAGAAATTCTGGAAAGTTGGATAACAATAACAGTGCTGATAAATATATACAAAGGTTCTACACATATATTTTGATTCTCCTGAATATTATTAACTGAAACTAAAACAGTCTTTTCCTCCTAAATAGTATGGATATTTGACCTAACTTCTGTACTCAGGCTCGAGTGTCTGTACTGTAAAGACCTTTTGCATATCATTCCAAAAGCTAACTTGACTGACTCATGTCTGAAGTATTTCCTAATAATACCAAAACCCTGTAATGTTTTACATGCCTCTTCAGCCTTAGTTTCCAAGCCTTGTCTTGTACGTGCCTCACAGTGCCTGTCTATTCTTAATCTAGCATTCCATTGTAAGTACACATATTTTCCCTTGAGAAAGGAACATTCTGTAGTTTTCCTTGAAAACTGTTGTTTTAGCACATCTCATGCTTAGCCAGTAAGATTATCTTTTCCTTTCTACTGAAATGTCTTCCCCTGAAACTGATGGCATTCATGAAAACACATGTCTGACTCTATATTTTCATGCCTATTATTCTACCTTAACGTACTACAGTGAATTCACTAATAATAAAGTGAAACCCTCAGTCTTAAAAAAGAAAATGTTTTTCTTTACCCCTAAATCACACTCAGACAACCAGTTTGGACTTCAGACTTAATTCCTTAAACAACACATGGATTCAGAGGATTACACATACTAATGATACAACAAAATTGCCAGTTTTGCCTGCAACCTCCCTTATTGGGTTACAACATTGCCAGGTTTGCCTGCAACCTCCCTTATTGGGTTAATCACTGTGCTGCCCTGAGAAAACTTAATCTGTGTAGCTGACAATCTGTCTACACTCCAAACAGTTACCCTAGAATCTTTCTTTTCCTTTGAAGCTTGGCTAGTCAGCTCCCAATTACTGTTAAATCCTAAAACACTTGTTCTCTTTACCCCTAAATCTCACTCAGATAACCAAAGAGGACTTGAAACGCAGTTCCTCAAACAACATGGATTCAAAGGATTATACATACTAAGCTGCTAGGTGTTACTGTCAGCTTCATCATGTCATCACCTCATCACCTCAAATACTTACAACTAGTTGTAGCTCACAATCTTGCCTACAAAGTTTTCTCCAAGCCTACCTACCCACAGAAGCCTATGCTTAGCAAAAAAAGCCTTACAATCCACTCACAAAGTCAATAACTCAGCAGGGAAAGCCCTTTATTCCATTCACATCACTGAACTGTGGAAATTTCTGTCTCTCCCACTAAGACTAAATAATAGCCTGACACTTTCAAAGATAATTAAAAGACAATCTCAGTGACTCCTGGTTGTGCTCTTGCTCATCACCAGGCAAACTGTAACATAAACAACCCTTTCCCTTAAAAAAAAAAAAAAAAACTTTCCCACATCACTCTCATCCCCCAAACATTTGGGCCTTAATATTAAACTGTAAAGACTTGATGGAAAATAAAATGTCTATAATCTAAGTTTCTCTTAATTATTGCTATACTCCCTAACCCCTAGAAGACTAACCCTTCTTCACACTAATGTCCACAACTAACTGCTATGCCTATAACATACTACTTACTACTCTACTCCCTAAACAGGACTTTATGCAACCTGAATAACTGGTTTAACTACCACTTTAATACAGGTATCTACATGTCTAGTCATGTCCACTGTTACTCTTATTTTTTTTTTGCAAATCATTAATGACTGACATCATTAAATAATAGCAGCCATATCTTAAATCTGTCCCTGAGTTTGACCTTGTGTCCTCCCATTATTTAAGACTTTGTCCATAATTCTTGAGCAAAGAAGTTGAGAGGTATAAGGTGTTCCACTACAAATGCTTTTAAATAATATATTCCATTTCAACATGATATTGTGATTGTACAAATGTGAATGTATTGTGCCAGTATGGATGTATTGCAATGGTGTGAATGTATTGCACCGGTGTGAGTGTATTGTACCAGTGTGGATGTGTTGTACTGGTGTGAGTGCATTGTACCAGTGTGACTGTATTACACCAGTGTGAATGTATTGTACCAGTGTGAATGCATTGTACTGGTGTGAATATATTCTATAGGTGTGAATGTGTTGTACAGATGTGAATGTACTGTACTAGTACAAACGTATTATACCACTGTGAATCTGTTGTACCAGTGTGAATGTATTGTACAGGTGTGAGTGTATTGTACCAGTGTGAATGTATTTTACCGGTGTGAACATAGCTCTCAACTATCCAGATTTTCACAGAATGTTCAGAGGACTGAAGTAAGGAAATAATGGCAGATATTTGATTTTCAGACTTCATATCCTGCAGAAAATTCATGCTAATGTAAAACCTGTTATTCTATCAACTTTCTAAGTTTGTAAGAGCAGTATTTAAAATCTGTCCCTATTCTTGGGCGCCCCCCCCCCCCATTATTTGTGGCTTTGTCCAGATTTCTTGCTCTAAGAGGTTGAAAGGTATGTGTGTGAATATATTGTACCAGTGTGAATGTATTGCATCACTATGAATGTATACATTTATTTAATATGGTTTTATATAATTTGAACCAGTTTAATATGCTAATGACTATCATTTTCTAACACTGCATAGTCAGAAATGACACAACTGTTTAATTTACCTGCATTAAGTTACAATGTATCTTATATTAATTTGAACTAGTGGTGCTTCTCTTCCTGGGCCTCTGCTGAAAGAGGATTGTATACCCAATTAGACTTCCTTGGTCAATAAATGGAAATAAATAAATAGTAAATAAATTAATTAATTGCTACTTCTTTGAAAAAGGTAGATAACTTACTCTAGTGTCACCATATGTGAAGTGAAGCAAAACCTGTTGAAAGCAAAAAAAAAATCTCTTTTTCTTTTTATTAAAACTAGATACAAAATTAAGCAAGAGACAGTACATGCTTCAGAATAATCTTTGGTTTTGGCTTATATTTTTCACTGTGTCTCCCAATTTTTAAATTTTTCCTAGTAAATTATTAGTAATGTCTTTCAGCTTTTCCTGGTTAGGGGTCGCCACAGCGGAACTCCTGTCCGCTAATGATTGGCAGTGGATTTTTACTGTGCCGAGTTGCCAGCCCAAAGCCCAATCTTCAAAGAAGGCACACCATTCATGCACGCACCTACCTGCATGTCTTTATACATCACTCAAATATGGGGAGGACATGCAGACTCCACACAGAAGACGCTCCAGACAAGAATCGAATGGGAGAACATCTTGCTGTGAGGCGACAACGCTGAATTATTGACGGTTATAATTAGTTACTAATGCTATATATATTAGAGGTTCACAGTGCTTACTTTTTGATGCAAAACCAGTTAATCCTTTAAGTGAAATAGAGTAATTAAAATTTCCATGTGGAAGAACTACTACAGCAGGGCTAGCCACCCGGCGGAGTAAACCTTGCATCTGGATGATTGTCACTGTTGAAGTGACACCCCAACCCCATATGCAAAAATGGGAAAAAGGGGTTGTGGATGGAAGGATGGAGTAGGGATTCTGTGTATTCTTGCAAAACTCTGTCCAACTATCTAATATTCCAAAAATACATTCAATTACAGAATGTCATAGTCTTTTAAACAGACTGAATGCATCAGCATAACATCTTCTAATTAATTTAATACAATGTAAATATGTCACTGTTAATTATTTAGTTGACTTGAGTAAAAACAAACCTGCCTGAATGTTTTCCCTTCATTCAAAAAGCATTAAGCCAGTGGAAAAGGAAATTATGCTGCACAGTTAATTCTCAGAAATTAATCAAGTTCTTTCTTGTCTTAAGGTAAAGAAGGAAAATATCAGGCTACATTTCAGTCACATTTATTACAGCAATGTGGATTAAATCATAGACACTGCTATAAAGATCCCATGCTGAAGTTTTATTTCCATACAGTACATCCCACAACAAAACCATTGTATGCATACTGCATATATAGACTTCAACAATGTTTTCCTATGAGCCATCAAAAAATCCCTTTTTGGCACATTGTTGCTGAAAATTTAATTATAAAAATGCTAAGCCAATAAAACACTTTAAAAATAGAAAAAACTCTTGTTTTGCAGAGGGATAAGCACCCCTGCATACCTCCCGCCAAATTATATATGTAACTCCACGGTTAAACCACAGTGGAGAAAAGAGGAAAAAACTGAAAAGCGCACTGCTGGCTCGCACAGTACAATACACTACAGTGAAACTCACTACAATGCAACATGTTTACAAACTAAAAAGCACACTGCTGGCTCACACAGTACAAATTACTACAGTGAAACTCACTGCAATGCAAAATATTTACAAAACTTCAGTGATGACTCATAGGATAGCCCTTTAGCAAAGTATTTGACAAAATGTCTTACAGAAGGGTGGGAAGTAAAGTAATACATATAGGCATGAAGACCAGCATGGTGATGCAGAGAGGAAACCTGCAGACTGTCCAAAACCAGTTAGTGATAGGGGCAAAAGAGGAAGATCAGGTTAAAAGTAAGTAAGCGGTGAAGCATCACCTGTTTTACTGCTAAAGTGGGCCTTGTATTTGTGCTAAATATCAGTCTGGGGCTTTAAACCAAGGTCAGCATGTGCAAGCCTTATGCAGATAAGCATTATGCTGCAGAACATGGACACATTGAATTTCCAAGTGATATTATACAGTGTTTATATTGTGCTAAATATCAGTCTGGGGCTTTAAACCAAGGTCAGCATGTGCAAGCCTTATGCAGATAAGCATTATGCTGCAGAACATGGACACATTGAATTTCCAAGTGATACTATACAGTGCTTATGCAGAACATGGACACATTGAATTTCCAAGTGATACTATACAGTGCTTATGGAGTGGCAGCCACGGTGGTGCAGTGGTTAGCGTTGCCACCTCACAGCAAGAGGTTCTCCGGTTCAATTCTCGGCTGGGGTGTCTTCTGTGCAGAGTCTGCATGTCCTCCCTGTGGTCGCGTGGGTTTCCTCCGGGTGCTCCGGTTTCCTCCCACATCCCAAAGACATGCAGTAGGTGGATTGGACACTCCAATGTGTGGACTTTCACTCCAAATTGGCCCAAGGTGTGAGTGTGTGCGTGTGTGTGCCTTCTGTGGAAGGTTGGGTGCTGGGCTGGCAACTCGACAGCGTAAAACTCCACTACCAATCATGATCGGACATATGATCTGCTGTGGCGACCCCTAACCGGGAAAAAGCCAAAAGAAGAAGAAGAAGATTATACAGTGCTTATGGACAGCTATCTGCATTTTAAGTTACATACATCAGCTATAAAGCAGCTACACAAGTGGACCTAGTCTTGCAGTGAAACTGTGCAAAACACATCCATTCAGTGAAATATATACGGAGAAGCACAAGCCACACACCCATTGATCTCCCTACTGATACATTGCATGATCACATGAAAACAGAAAA